>NW_026042338.1:1542500-1768539 GCF_023856365.1 Brienomyrus brachyistius | reverse complement strand
AAAAGGCTATTTAATTTGTTTATTAAAATGACAATGATATAGAGCTCTTCTATAGTAAAGGTAACCTTACAGTAAATAACTTCTGCTGTGATCTGACGCTATATAGAAAATGTAATAAAATAAGATTAACTTGACCTTCTGCGGGGGGGCACCCTAATATAATGATAGGGGAAACACTGCTGTCTGTCTGCCATAAAATAAATAAAAGGGGGAATTGGAATTGCATATGACTATGGAGAGAATGGTTGGCTATAGTGAAAAAGGTGTGGAAATTTTTACTAATTCACATAAGGGACAGCATGAAGGGTTGTTTAATTCAGCATCGGAGGAATTCATATATTTGTGTGATTATGATAATCACACTATTATAACTTTATTGTACATCTCTTGAATTGAACTAATTACAGTGTCATGTATAACACTGCACTTTTTAATACATTGTCTGGCAGAACAGACTGCAAAACTGTAGTCTCAATGGAAAGCTGGATGAAATTCCTAGGGTGGCGTAGTCAGCTGTCCACTGAGTCTACAGTTTTGTAGTTCGGTCTGTCACAGTCTGGCGCAGTTGGCAGGATCATCGTCCTCAGAGCAGAGACGCGTGTTCAGTGTTAATGACTCTTCAGTTGTTTTTCTATTTTTAATTACCTTTTTATTCCTATCCATGTCTTTTTTTCCTTTTGTATGCTCATTATTCAGCCAGTACAGCTGTTTTTATTGTAGTCGAAAACAACAGTGAGTGCCAGTCACTGGCAAATCCCTTGGTTCCCGGTTCCACTCCATCTGTCCTCTGTTGGTCCCCTTGAGCTGTGGACCCCTTTCCAGTGTTCTGAAGCCAGATCCTCCTGAGCCGCACGGAAGCGGAAGTTGGCAAAGTGAGATGCGGCAGTAGGCCTATGCATGCAATTGACTGGAGTATGGAGAGTAAAGCCTTTTGTTTTGTTTAATAAAAGTTGTCCTTGTATTTTCTCATATGCGAGAACATCACAACTGCCACAACACTTGTTGATGTGTAAGTGTGTCCTATTCAAACAATAAAGAGAAACTACATGCAGCACTGAAAAACTATTCCACGGCCAAAAAAAATCTAAACATTCTTTCTATATCAGAAGCTAGTCTCTGACTGAAATTTCTACAACAGGCACCGAATGGGAAATCTTTATATAAACTGATAGCAATTAACCTAAGAGTGCATGCTTGGATTGTAGTATCTGCATGTACTGTGGAACTAAAAAGAATCATAATCAACATATATAATTACGTAAATGAAAAACAAATACGTTGCATTTTGCTTAATAGTTTTGCACGTTGCCATAATTTATATTTAATTTAAAGTATGAAGCACCCAAGCAAAGTTTATGTTGAAATAATACTCAAGATCCTTAAGTCTTTAACAGAGTGGCATGGAAGTTCAATGAGAAACCGACTATCATTCAGAATCGTGGAGCTCAGGAGCATACTTACACTGAAAAACTGACAATTTATCTAAGCATTTGGACTCTCATGATTAAAAAAATGCTGATTGTACTTTTCATTATCACTGACCAGTTGTTTTTCTTTGTTGTGCTGTGCAGCAGAACGTTTCACAAACATATCCAAATTAAGAGCCTTTGCACGCTGATTCTCAATGCTCAGCAGAGTTTCCAGGTCCGCGGTGTTCATGCCCAGTTGTGCTATTTTGAAAACATAGTTTCGGGTAAATATTAGGAGGTCATGGGTTGTGGATTTTATACAGCAGCAGACTGCAAGGGGAAAAAGAAACTAATTATTATCAGTGCAAGTGACTCCTAATCCTGAGTAATGCTGGATCTCTAGCCACCTAAAGTAAGAGACAGATGCACACGGAAAGCAGGGCTGCCGACTACCATGCATCTGGCATGACTTTCACGCTCTCAGACACTCACGCAAGGAATCTTCCACTATATTATTCCACTATAAGCCTAAATGTAGCTACATCAGAAGCGTTGGTGTAGTTTGCAAACCCTACATACCATTTAGAACAGGGGTCACCAACATGGTGCCCACTGGCACCAGGATGCCCCCAAGGACCACATGAGTCACCCACGGACCTGTTCTAAAAATACCACAACTCACCAGTGGGCAGCGGCTAAAATTTAATTTTATCTTGTTACTATTCTTCTTTAATCACATTTGTATTTATATAGATTTGAAAATGACAATATCCGAAAAAGCATTTAAAACGTGTTTATTCTACATGAAGTTTAGATAAGTTTAGGTAAAGTCTGTTCTGGTAGCGGGGGCGGCATGGTGGTGCAGTGGTTAGCACTGTTGCCTCACACCTCTGTGTGTGTGTGTGTGTGTGTGTGTGTGTGTGCGTGCAAACTGACAGACTGAGAAAATGAATTCAGAAGTTTTGTCTTGCTAAAAGTAAATTCTTTTTTAGAGAAAATTAGTCACAAATGAAAACAAAAGAAACTGATGGATTTTTCTCTCTTTTCTATTAAGAGAAGCAATAATAAAAGAAGACTTAGTTAGTTATTGAATTTATATAAAGAATAACAATCTGCCATTCTTTGCGGTCCCTTTTGCCAAGTTTAATGCCCTTTCTTGTCAATGACCATCATGAGCCTGCTATCAGTTCACACACACACACACACACTCACACACACACACACACACACACACACACACACACACAAGCAGGCAGGACAACCTCCCAGATGCCACTCTGAGAAGTGTAATGTTTGTGATCGTGGTTAATCTTATGCTACATTAAGGCCCCATAGTTAACGACGGGGATTAAATCAGGTGATGAAGACAGCCAGGTTACAATTTCATCATCTTCCAAGCTGGTTTTAAGGTGATGTCATGGTCTGTGCCTATTCTTGAAGTTTCAACTTGTGAGCCTTGTGCATTGTATTAAGCTGATGTCTTTGTCAAAGTACGCATGAAAGAAAATAATAGTATTTTACTGGGGAACGAGGATCATGACTACAGACTGTTGTGTGTCTGGCTGTAGTACCAACAGCAAGAAAATCCCAGATAGAACACTTTAAACCCAAATCTAAGTTTGTTCTTAGGTCCTACAGGCTTGTTGGCTCAGGGTGTCGTGCTCTTAACATCATGGCTGAGCTCTGCATGTGATATGCATGTTCTGCTGCTTGTTTCCTTGTGCCTGTGTGTGTCTGTGTCTGTCAGTGAGTCCTATGATGCACTGACCTTCTTGGCAGAATATTCCCCTTCCTTACAGTATGTCCTATTGTGACTCCCCTATGATCCTGTACTGAATAGATTATAAAATGCATGGACATAATCAAATGCTACATCTTCCTTAACTATTCATTTAAAATTTTTTAAATGATTTATTTTTCCACTTTTACGTTTAGTGGTCACTCCATAAGAGCTGTCCTTTAACGTGCTGCGCAGTGTCCCTGGATGCTTTGCAGTCCACTGCAACGCTTGGACTTGAGGAGTCGATTCATTATGAAATGACTCCCAGTCTGAGCTGTGAGCTAATGCACAATAACCAGAAGCCAGGTAGTGACTCTTGGTTGTTGTAGTTGTTCTCTTCTGACCAGGGAGGTGTTCCACTAAGCAGGATTTCTCAGTTAGCGGAGTTAACTTAAGCTAGAAGTCATGATTGTTCAATAGGAATGCTCCTTACCTCTTATTGGACAATTATAAGTGTGCCAGTGTCTTGTTTAATAAGAGAAAATCTGTGTTCATCTTCTGAATTATTCTGAATTATTCTACTTCTAAACAAACAGTTATCCTCAGAGGCAGCATAACATCCTGGCAACTGCTCAATGCAGCATTGAAAAGCACTACAGAGAGTAATGAGCTCACAGATGTAATGAGCACAGAGCATCACCAGCACGCTGCTCTCAGCAGTTGAGGACATTAATTTTTCCCCACAGAATACTCAGCTTGTGTAGTGTTTGTACTTGGCCTGATACTGAAGGGGCATAAGTGATAATTAAGTGACATGATAGTAAAGTGCATTGTTGGGTGTCTCTTTGCCAACCTCGCATGAAACAGTACTGTGATGTAAGACAGGGAGCTCGCACTCCCTCATTCAGAGAAGGGCACAGAGTGCGGCTGTGGAAACCAGCGCATGTGCAAAAAGGGCATTAGAAATTCTCTGCACCCATCGAGACCCATCCTGGCTGACGGGAAAGCATGGCATGCTGCCCATTTGGCCTCAGTACCCAGTGGACTTCCCAAATTTCCAGCCCTGCCAAAGACTGGTCCTGAAAGAACAGTTGAGCTTGGAATGGCCTAAGGAACTGGAAGCTGTGCAGCCAGGGCACACAAACCATCATCGGCTCAAGGACTATAGAACTTCACAGAATTAAACAAAGAAATGAAATGCATGTTCTGAGCGTGATTTTCTGGTTAGAAAGAGATACCTTAAAGGAAAAGAGAGATTCAGTGTAAAATATATAACAGTTGTTCATAGATCCTCTTACTGTGGTCCTCAGTGAATGGAACATTTCTAATTGTAATTGATTTCTGTTGGAAGCAAAACAGGCAGTTCATAGTGAAAGGTTGTGCACTTACAGGAAGGCACAAGCACAATGTTTTTTGTTGAACTTACATTATTGTTTTGTCTTGGGTGTAGTGACCTTAAAGGAAGAAATGTTACAGGTGTGTCTTTTATAGAATACAGTGCTGCTGCAGGAAGAAGAATACATAAGTAAAGGGGGGATGTTGCGTTCTGTTAGTAATTGTTCTGTTTTCCATATTACTGTATGTCACAAGAGGGTGCTGTAAGGCTGTTTTATTCAACTTCAATTCCTATTCCAAGAGTCAAGAATGGATAGTTGATCCCAGGCAGCAGTTTTCCAGATTATCAACTTCAAAAACTTAAAAATATGATAGGAAAAAAGTCTTTGTAAAATTAAGAAGTATATAATACTATGAATGACAAGGGGTCTTAATACTTTTCATTTAATTTTATTAACTCAATCTTTTGCTGGCAAGTATACCTTTTAAATTATATACATAACAGTACAACTGTATTATTTGTGTCTTGTATGCACACTCCATACAAAGTAAAAGGATAGGGCGGCTACTTCATTAATAGTATTTCTTATTTATACTTTACATTTTCTTTCTACTGCCCAACTCCCAGAGGACCATACAGTTTTATTACAATATAGCAGTCTACCGAAATGTCGATACTAATCATACATTTGAGTGACATAACTAAATAGACATATGTTGACACACAGACACAGATAAAAACAATTAAACTCCCTCTATGTGAAAATGACATGAGACACACGTCCTCAATGTTAAAATTCATGATTGTAAAAAATGACCATTGTTGCTAATGTTATATCTCAGGTCTCAGATTACTTCTTTAAGTGTCAATTTAACTGAAAAAAAAATCACAGAAAAAGGCAAGCTTATTTGCCGACATTTAGTAACCGACAAGCTGATTAAGGAGGACTAAACCTGTACCTGGCTTTCCTGTCAGCTCCTTGGGGATGGCTAATCTTCAAATTTTATTACAAATACTACAACTTTATTTTGTGCCTTGCTTAAAGTAAAATATCTCCAGACTACTAAATACCGCGTTAATGGTGACATTTTTAAACTGATTCGCTTCTTTCGCCTCACTCTTCTCTATGTGACAGGTGGGCGTGGTTGATCTAGCCGGCTCCCGATTGGCGGGAATTCGGTAGCTCCTGTGTCATGTGACTGGTAGTAGCGTAGGCAGCACCACCATAGATTTGAAACCCTGTGAGCCTCGTTGGGCGATATGCGATGTTGGCGCGGTAATTGTGAAATAGAGGATTCATAGATATGACTTAGTGAACCGACTATTTTCAAAACTGCAATTGTCACGGGACGCTGGAAGCCGGTAAGGCGAACAGGCAGGCGAGCAGACAGGAAGCAGGCGGACAGGCGAATTATGGGGCAAACTGGGGTTTTAATAAGGGAATCGGGGGAACGGGTAGCAGGTAACATCTGACGCGACTAACATCAATGACAGACAAGGCAAACAGGTAAGACCAGGACTTAAATAAGACAGGACCAAGCAAAGTAAATGGACAAAGCTGGAGACGATCAGGGAAGCACACGTGGGTAATCAGGGGGCGTGGCACAGACGAGGAGCGGACGGAGCGGGCGTCACAGCAACAACATGAGGAATGTTAAAACTAGAAAACAGGGAACCACATTTCACAGGTAAAAAATCAGCGGTACGGTCAAATAAGATACATAACATGTTTACTTGCCTGTGACACTGACGGGATACTAGCATTAGTTTTTGTTGAGAATACTATGAGCAATACTACACAAATTTGGGGGGGGGGCAGTAGTGGTGGGCTTGTTTATTTATTCTAAATAATTGTAAGATATAAATGCATTAATTAGTAAAGAAGTTATGGCTAAAAGGTCTTTCCATCTACACCCTGACATGTTGCTTGTTTATGTCTAATTATCGCTCCAAGATGGTGGCGCTGCTGACACGTTGTGGAAAAGCGAGGTGAGGCATCTAGGCTTTCAAATTCATGAGCACCACCATGTATTTCGTTTAAATGGGAGGTTCACCCCAAAACTATAAAAAGATATTTTAGAGGTGCCTTAATGCTATCCATTCATCAAAGTTCTGCTGGGAGTTGTTCAGATTTGGAAATATCAGCCGTAGAAATGTCGGGCTTCTATCGAAGTACACTACTCGTATCACTGCGCATTAGACACAAGCGCGAGCTCCCTGGCGATATCCGCTGCGCAGTGATATTATTGGTGTGTGGAGTCGGGTAGAAGGAAATAGTTCGTATATTAAACTGCTCGCGACGAAGTCTGTGGATTTTCTTAACCTGTTCCTGATTTCTGGTAAGAGATATTGCTGTTGATTTTTTCAAATGCGTTGTTCTGGCGCTTTAAGTAGTGAAAGCAAAATTGAATCTTATTATATTGCTTATTCATTAATAAGTACCTATAACATGTATACTGCCCAATGTTTTGATTTAATAAATATTTAAAATTAATAAATATTTCAAAAATACTTCAATATTTAAAATGGTTCATGATTTTCAGGAGCGGTACAGTGGTTAGCACTGTTGCCTTACACCTTTGGGTCCCAGGTTCGAGTCTCCGCATGGGTCACATGTGTGCGGAGTTTGCATGTTCTCCCCATGTCGTCGTGAGGTTTCCTCTGGGTACTTTGGTTTCCCCCCACATTCCAAAGACATGCTGAGGCTAATTGGACTTGCTAAATTGCCCGTAGGAGAGCATGTGTGAGTGAATGGTGTGTGAGTGTGCCCTGCGATGGGCTGGCCCCCCATCCTGGGTTGATTGATGGATGATTTTCAGGTCACACTGCCCCCTCAGAGCCCACCAATCAGTGACTGTCTCAGAGTGTGATGTAATACACAAAGTCCGCACCACCCACTTTTCAGTGAGCAGTAAAAACACACCAGCTTGTCTCAGCGGACAGCGGCTCTTATCAGATAAGGGGAAAAGGACGAGATATCAAAAGTAAAAATAAATATATCACATTTGGTTAACATCAAATGAAAACAGCCCTGCAATAATATATTGGATTCTAGGATATCACCTGTTAAAAGGGTGAATCTATTCTAGCAGACCATAAAAATCCAATTATGAACAGTGAAAATGGGCATAATAGGTCCCTATAAATGAAAGGTTTCTGTCCATGGTGCTGAAAACCAGGATTGGCAGATTTCACATTACAGCGATTCCCCCACTATATCGCGGATTTTCCTCCGACGCCTCACAATTCTCTGCGTATCCCGTACATTGTTTGTGGTCCGATTGTTTTCGTTTTGTTCTAAACCCTACGATGGAAGACGTTGACCATTCAGGAGAAGGTAAAACTTCTGGATGTGCTTCGGGAAGGAAAGCGTTATGCGGACGGCGTTCGCCATTATGGCTTGAATGAATCAACAGTACGCTACATGAAGAAGGATGAAAAGAATGTGTAAGCGCCATATATGTTTTTATTTTTATATATTCCATTACATATATAGAGAGAAAGTTGTGTGTGTGTATATATATTAAAAATTATTATTATTATTATTATTATTATTATTATTATGTTACTCATATCCTTAGCCCGACATTTAACATAGCCCGATATATGTGTTTTAATGAGTTTACATATGTTTAAAGTATGTGGGAGGGGTATTTTAAGGCTTAAACTTCAAAAAAAAATTATATGATCCTTCTGTATCGTGGATTTTCACCTATCGCTGATGGGTCTGGAACGCATCTTCCGCAATAGGCGGAGGATCAAATTTACCTTTTTAACTTGATTTAACTTCAACCCTCTCATTTTGTTAACAGAGTGTGCGGGGGGAATACAAAGGATTACAGTGGGTAATGGGTGATTTATATTGACCTTAATTGTCACCCAAGTGACTCTGGACAATCAGCTCAATAATGCTTCCCAAACGTTTCTCTCTTTTTCACTAGTTACACTTCATTACACCGAAATCAAGGAAGAATCAAATGTACAAGCACATTATACAAAATATAAGATGCAAACACATAAAAAATATTTTGTAAAAACATTAAAAACAGATTAATATATATTGTGCAATTTGAAACTTTACATTTTGACCTCACTTAGAAAAAGCAGGTGATGACCAGCCCAACCAGCAGTTCCGTCTGGTTGTACAGAATACCTACTCAATTAAATTTTGAGGTCATGACTAAACTAAATTTCAGCTCTGCCTTTAACATCAGCAGTTAGATGAAACTGATCATTGCACAGGGAAATACAGTGAAGCCATGAAACATACTAGATGTAAATATATTAATTTTCACATACACTTGAGGTCAGTGAATTCAAGCGCGTCATACACTGTAAAAAAAAAAATCCACCAAAAAACGGAAAATGTAGTGGCAGAAAATTACCAGCACATTTTCCATTAAGTTAATGGACTCTTCCTTCAATTTACAAATATTGTATATTCAGTTTTCCACAGTTTCTTAAATGATTATTTTCATTTTTAATTCTTCATTCTGCCAATGCAGATTTGTTTGTTTAATAAATGGTGTTGTTCATAAAAGTACAAGTAATTTGAGAATATAGTGATTCACTACATTGATTATTTTTCATAACTCAATGGCCCATAAACATACAGTTATCCATCTGAAGCTGGATTTAAACCAGCAAACTTTGGATTACAAGCCCAAATACTTGAGCTACTGAGCCACACACTTACACTGACTCAGCTTAAGTTGCAGAGACACAGTGCACTTTCTGTTGGATGTCAGACAGAACGGCAAAGGACCCCTCACTAACAGGAACCTAAAACACACAAACACTTGGGGACACTTCAAATGCGTGATCTGACTCTGCAAGGGGAGAACATGTTCATGTGGAGTCTTGGCTTTTCACAATGTTTCATTCCTGCTTATAGCTAAGGTTTTTTTTAGCCGTCGTCACTCTAAGGTTGCCCATTAATGGTTTGGAATTGGGAATGTAAAGCTGTTTTGTTAGCATGTCTGCCTTACTATTCCTTTACTGTAAGTCGAGGCCTGCTGGAGCTCAATTCTGCTTCATGGCACTTGTATTTACTCTTTATTTTGCATTACATTTTGTGTGAGACTAACCCCTTTCTCTACCTCTCCATTCCTCCTGTCGAGCTCCATACAGAACTAGTGGAGAAAAGGGGTGCTTGGAGGGGGGACGATATCTCTGGATGCCCACTTAAGAAATATCTGCGTTACCTTCCAATACACCTTCCAAACTTAAGTGGATTGAACATGGGTGCTGTTGAATTAATAAAAAAATGCACTGTATTAAAAATTATTTTGTTTATATAACACAAAATTGAACTATAAACATGAAATTTTAATCTGTTGAGTTTATATATTGACAAAATAATAATTCTGAATTTTGAACCCTCATTGAACAAAATTAAACTTAATATGGACAAATGGAAAGCATTGAAATTATCCTTATGGGGGAAAGTTATTGTTACTAAAATGGTTGTGGTGCCTCAAGTTAATTATCTCTCTATGATGCTTCCATTTAATATTCCGGAAATGATATTTAATCAGTATGAGAGTATAGTAAAAGATTTTTGTTTGGGAAAGAAAAAAACCTATAGGATTAAAATTACTTCGCCCAGAGACAAGGGAGGTCTAGGATTGCCAGATGTTAGATTATATAGCATGTCATTTGAAATAGCCAAACTCTACTATCACTGGAAGAATGTGAATTCTGATGTGGACTGGATAGCTATCAAGAGCGATTTGGCTTCACTATTTCAACCTCTGCACATTCTGTGACAATGGGGGGACAATATAAGAAATACAAACCCGATAATATCTTTTTCGATTAATATATGGATCAAAATACATAAGAAGCTTAAAGTATCACATGACATGCAGCCATATTCCTCAATTTGGCACAATCCTGAAATACAAATAGGAAAAAGTATGGAAACAATGGCAATCCAAAGGGGTGAAAACTTTTTGGGATTTATTTGTAAATAGGATGTTTATGTCATCATCAGACTTAAAGAGTAAGTATGATGTAGGAGGAGGAGGGAGTTTTTGGAAGTTTTTGCAACTGAGGCATTGAGTCACGAGTGTTAAAATAGAGAAGATGAATGGTTAAGAATACTTACTAGAGTGGGGAAATATTATAGGGAAGTAAAAGGTAAATTTATTCAGTGTATAATTATGCACTGACACTACTGGACACCAATTAGACTAAATAGAACTGGACTAATTAATACTGATCAGTGTTTCGGAATTTTAGAAGGCAGGTGGGGGTTTATTTACACATGCTGTGGCAGTGCTCTCAGGTATATCCATTTTGGGGTAGAGTTCTTGGTCTCCTGGACAAATGGCTAGGCTTTACTTTACCCCGCAAACCCGACTCTGTCTGCTAGGAGATAGAGTGGAATTGCCAAAGGTGAATAATAAACAGTTTAAGGCTGTGATGGTGGGACTCATAACTGCCATGAGGGTAATATTAAGGCATTTGAAATCCTCAACAATCCCCAATATAAAGGAATGGACCGATGAGATGATTAAGGCAGCTTCATATGAAAAAATGTTGGACAGACTAAATGGGAAACGAGATATAATGAAAATGTGGGAATGTTTCTAGGGCCATGTTTTTGAAGGATAAATGGCTGGGAGGTTGAACTAGTGATTGGTCATATTGTTTTATAAATGTGAATGGCTGAAGTGTATTATATGAGAGTGCTGTAACTTTTTGGTTTGAAAAATAAGAAAAATTTGAATTACAAAATAAAATGTTCTTAGAAAGTAATTTCATGTAACCACTTAAAATTAATTACATCCAACAGTACATTTTTTAGTGTAGGTAAGTAGATGGATCGATAAAATTAAATAATTATTACAAATCACAAATAACTATTACAGTCATGGCCAAAAATATTGGCACCCCTGCACTTGTGTCAAAAAACACACCCCTTCTCCTACAAAATTGTTGCAATTACAGATGCTTTGGCATTGTCATTAATTTCTCTTGTTGGCACTTGAAGAAAACAAAAAGAGGAAGAAGGAAAAATTCCACGCAAAAGGGCACCTGCCCTTCTCATATTGTCTCAAAAACCCAAAGCCAGTCAGAGTGGTCTGGGGGTGATTGTACACCCAAATAGGCCATTTGATCCATGTTGATCTTAGTCTTTCTCATGATGGTGGGTAAATCTGGGGTGGCTCTTGTGGTCCTCACATGAGGTCTTTGGTGCACATTAAGTGAAGCAGATACAGGCCACCCATTGTGTACCTCTGTGCCATTTAAATGGGCTTGCAATCTGAAGAGGTCTGCAGGTCACAGTGATTTAACACTGGTCCACTTTTTCTTATGGCCTTGAGCCAGGTCATGACAATATCTTGTGTAGCACTAATGACGTAATGGCATCTGCTCATGTTATCTCATAACTTGAAGCTGTTTGTGCAGCACAACCCACACGGCACCAACAAGACATTGAGAACAATCCCAGCAGCCCTCGGCTCTCTTACCCAATGCTGTTATAAGGGGACCAAACTTCTTTAAATTTCGCTTCCACAGTGGCTTTTGAAAAAAATAAGCAAATCACGCAATGCTATTGAAATTATTAAAACATAGAGATTAACAGTCAGATATGTTTTGTGATTTTAAATGAGGAAGTGATATATTGGATATAACATGAATGTATTTCTTATTTCTTTTTTTTTTGGGTTTTCTGTGGTGAGAAATGAAAGCTACAGGCATGTAAATATTGCTTCCTGTAGTAACTTGTAAAATGTTCCTCATTGTTAACAATCACATTACATGTGAAGGTGTCAGTCAGTGGAAACACATAGTGAGGCACGCTGGCCAGCCATTGTATTCGTTCAGGACCAGCCCATCAAGTAAAGGTTTCAGCACCACGGACAGTGACCTGTGTTAAACTGACCTCAGGTTCCTACATTGGCTCTATGGAATTTTCTGTAAATAATTAAATGCCACTGGCCCCCTACATGCGGAAATGTTTCCCCTCCCCCAGACTTCTTCAGAGAGCTTTGGAGGACATTGTCTGCACGCTACCAGAGGCAACTAAGAATGTGCTTGAGTTGGGAGGAGGCAGTAGTCCCCATTTTTCCCTCCTGCTGTAGAGGGTCATGGGGAGGAGGTGGGTTTGCTGCTCTCTTTCGTGTCTCTTCAGCAGGTGGCTCTTAGAGATTTGTCTGAGAAAGGTCTGTACCAGGCTTGTGTTAAAGTGCTGCATTTTCGGGCACTGAGTGGACTGGCGGATTCTAGGTGGTCAGGTTTGTTGAGGCCTGGATCTTCCCCGCGGGGATGTTGGAGGTCCCTGTACAAGCCCCCCATTGAGAAGCACATGGTGGATCTTCAGTGGCAGATTGTGCACGGGCCAGTGGCCACAAACAGACAGGTGATGCACATTGATTCCACAGGGTGGGAATTGGTTTTCTTAGCTAATCTGTTTCTTTAAAACAAAGAAATGGATTGTTTACTCGTGTCTTTTATTCTACATCATAGATAATGTGAACCTTCATATAAGTAAGAGGTAATATTTTGCTCAGTATCAGTTCAAGTTCAAATACTTCAGGTTTTTTATTTGACAAAACACATAAAATTGTCATGCAAAGTCATTGATTTATTTTTAAAACTATTGCACTGTGATACATTTAACATCATATTTTCAGTTCTGCCAAATCTCATATTGACATCTTAGTGGTTTTCTAACGGCTTGTGGTGTCACATGGTGGTCGAAAATGATATTACAGGATTTTGTTGAAATTACCTTAAAAATTCATCTGGAATGTATTGATTTATGCCATAATTAATGATGCAAATTAACACAGATGGGGCCATTTTGACCCCATTTTGATGTTTTGGAAGAGGTAGACGGGTCCAGTTGGCTGTATTAGTCAGTCTGCTAAGAAACATAGCGCCAACAAGCCCATGGCCCCTTTTCATGTAAAACTTCATACAGGAGGCTGTTTGTGCAGATTAGTGCCTTTGTTAGCCTCGGCTCCTGTAAATCATATAAGCACACCCACCACACCCCCAGGAGCATTCCGCGTGCCCCCACCGGCCAACCTGCTTGTCCCCCCCAACCCACAGACCGTCTGTAGTTCTGAAATTTATCCACATGGCTGCTGACCAAGTCTAAGGTAAAATTTCATAAATGAAATTTTCAGTAAAATACAATTTTTTCCTCTAATCTGGGAGACAGTGCAGAATTATTGGAGTTGGTCCTAACTCTGTCTTGAATATGTACCCAGCAGGCACCTAGGACTCGTATCTCCCTCTGAGAATCTCTTCTAATGCGCTCAGCAACAGAAATTCTCCATCCTAGATGAGCCTGCAAAGTTGTGTAGAAGTTAAATATACTTTAGTCAAATAAAGGATGAGATAATTTACTTAAAGCATGATACAGTTCGGGGGGCGGCATGGTGGTGCAGTGGTTAGCACTGTCGCCTCACACCTCTGGGACCCGGGTTCGAGTCTCCGCCTGGGTCACATGTGTGCGGAGTTTGCATGTTCTCCCCGTGTCGTCGTGGGGTTTCCTCCGGGTACTCCGGTTTCCCCCCACAGTCCAAAAACATGCTGAGGCTAATTGGAGTTGCTGAATTGCCCGTAGGTGTGCATGTGTGAGTGAATGGTGTGTGAGTGTGCCCTGCGATGGGCTGGCCCCCCATCCTGGGTTGTTCCCTGCCTCGTGCCCATTGCTTCCGGGATAGGCTCCGGACCCCCCGCGACCCAATAGGATAAGCGGTTTGGAAAATGGATGGATGGATGATACAGTTCATATTGCTCTTCAGGCTTCGTGATAAAATATAAAAATTATGGAGTACAAAGTTGTACATGCAAAGAAAACAATGCAGAGTGGCAGAGCGCCTGGCCCAGAGGGTCTAACGGAATTTATGTTAATGTCTTTATTCTATTTTACTTAAATTTTTATCATATTATTCATTGTATTGTTCTTTCGATTTTATTTCTATTTTATTATTGCTAATACACCGGATCTGAGTGCCTCATTTTGTTCCCTTCATGTAGAACACGTTTTGTAATGACAATAAAACATCCTTATCCTCATCTAAATCACACTGTCTAACTACTAACCTGTTTAAATAATATAATTGGATCTCAAAGGTTAATTTTCACTCAATTACCCCCTCAGCCCAACAGTACCACAAATACCCAACATGCACGTAAATTTTCTCCTAAGTTGTTTTCCCTGCCTGGAACAATACCACAGCAGTCACATGGACTAATGTTTCAAAACATTTTGGAAACCTTGCATTGAAACTTGAGGTCTTTAGAAGGGATCAGTCCTGGGTGGCAAAGTTGCCATCACAAAGGTTTTTGATTAAGGGATTCATAAGAACATAAGAACATAAGAACATAAGAACTATACAAACGAGAGGAGGCCATTCGGCCCATCAAGCTCGCTTGGGGAGAACTAAACTAATAGCTCAGAGTCGTTAAAATCTTATCTAGCTCTGATTTAAAGGAACCCAAGGATTCAGCTTGCACTACATTATCAGGAAGGGTATTCCATACTCTGACTACACGCTGTGTAAAGAAGTGCTTCCTTAAATCCAGCTTGAAGTGTTCTCCCGCTAATTTCCACCTATGGCCACGAGTTCGTGTATTTAAACTAATGCTGAAGTAACTATTTGCTTGAACAGCATCCAAACCTGTTAGAATCTTATATACCTGGATCATGTCCCCCCTCAGTCTCCTTTGCTTGAGACTGAACAGATTTAGCTCAAGTAACCGTTCCTCATGATGCCAGGGAGCCATCTTTCACAAGCTGGTGGCCTGTGCCACTGATGCCTTTGCTTGGGTTTTATATGTCTGTCCTGGTTTGTGTTCTTGCCACTTCAGGTTCCCTGGTTTTGGTCTACATTCCTCGGTCCTCTGCTGTGGAGTCTACCTTCTGCTTCACCTCATTCTGGTCGCCCATCCAGTCAGCGGCCCATGTCCCCCTGGTTCCCTGTTTCCAGAGGTTTCTGTCCCCCTGGTTCCCTGTTTCCACTGCTGCAATGGGTCTCAGCCACCATTGCTCTGGCAGGAGCGCTGGAGCCAGTCAGAGTAGCGGAGAGTGAAGCTGGAACGAACCATTTTTCGGGGCTGGGGGGGGGGGGGTATCTATACTAGTTATTAAAATATTACATCGGAATGATTTTTCATATTTTAATACTGTCTCACATAAACAGCATGAACTGTCAAAAAAAGTTAGAAATCTTTAGAAATCCTTGGGGGTGCTTTTATTCATTTTGGGGGTGCTGAAGCAGCCCCAAAAATGGGCTAAACTCGCCCCTGGGCAGGACCCTGTTAACCCTAATCCTGGCAAAGTTACAGGGTCCTCTCTGTTTCTCTTCATAGGGGTCTTTGCAGACATGCAGACATGAGCTTGTTTTGCTCAGTGAGTAACACCACGGCCCCACAATTACGGAGCTGTGAGTTCAGTTCTGACCCTGACAAAAAATCAGTATGATGTTGCAAGTTTTCTGTGTTCACTAGTTTCCATCAACAGACTGTGTGAACTGTGACTGTGTGTATATTACTCTGGGTACCTTGGGTCCTGTTGTAAGCTCCCAGCACAGCAGTTCCCTGTACTGGAGAAGCAGTAATGGAATATGAATGGGAATCTACAGTAGATGTACTGTTTACAGTGAAATGTAGTTCAGAAAAAGAGAGAATGTCAACCTTGAGAGGATCACTTACCTCAGCAGTGACATTCATGTCTCTCGTGCCTCTTCCTATCATGTCAGTAGATGGATTGGGAGAGCATGGGGGTCATGTAGTCGCTGGAATGGGGTCTGTGGCACTCCTGATATTTTTGTAAGACGGTGAAGGTCTTTAGACTCCTGGTGCTCCTTATTTTGCTGTGTGGCTGCTAGACATGGACGTTATCCAGTGACCAGAGATGAAGACTGGACTCCTTTGGTACTGTGTCTCTTCGGAGAATCCTTGGGTACCAGTGGTTTGACTTCGTGTCAAATGAGTGGTTGCTCAGGGAGTCCCGCGTGAGTCAGGTTACCTGCATTGTAAGTGTCAGGTACAGCACTATGACCATGTGGCATGATTCCCTGAGGGTGATCCAGCTCGCAAGGTCCCTACTACCCTATTCCAGTGCAATCTCCCCAACCTGACCTGACCTGATTTGAAATTAAGGTAGTGGTCCAAGCTGTAGGTTTACTGACAGACCACTGGAGGTCCTTATCAATGAAGTGTACCATTCTATCAAGACTGAGGATAATAAGTAATATAATTCAAGTGCTATAATAGTACCCTCAAACAGTGATCCTCCTTTATTGGTCTGTAACATACAATATTGCCTGCCCAAGAGCCCACTGGAGCAGGCTCGCAGGAAATATGAAAGACCTTTGTGGGTGGAGATGTGATCTTTAAAAGGCATCTTTAAAACGAAGGCTTTCGCTATTGCAAATGTCACACTATTTAAGGTCTCAGGAAGTCTAGGGGAAACACAAATATATAGTGCATATAGTTGTGTCTCACATAAAAAGGTTGTGCATACTCTGCTCATATTGTTGAAAATGGAGTAACACTTTGCCATGAATTTTTAATTTTAGTATGAGCCCATATAGTTAAGTCTTGACTGTTTACACGTAAACACTTAAAAAAGATATAGCTGAGGTCCTGGATTCAGTCTCCTGCATTTTCTCTCTAACCCCCTCAAAGAATTTCTTGCAGGGATTAATTCAGTATGTTTTAACAACATATAAAAAGACCAGATGAGTTAGGAGCAACACTTTACTTGAGGGGGCACAAATAATGTAGTAGTACATCCATCCATCTATTTTCCAAACCGCTTATCCTACTGGGTCGCAGGGGGTCCGGAGCCTATCCCGGAAGCAATGTGCACAAGGCAGGGAACAACCCAGGATGAGGGGCCAACCTGTCGCAGGGCACACTCACACACCATTCACTCTCACACACACACCTACGGGCAATTTAGCAACTCCAGTTAGCCTCAGCATGTTTTTGGACTGTGGGGGGAAACCCCACGACGACATGGGGAGAACATGCAAACTCCACACACATGTGACCCAGGCGGAGACTCGAACCTGGGTCCCAGAGGTGTGAGGCAACAGAGCTAACCAGTGCACCTGTCAGAGTTCGCTGGTTAAAGCGGGTAGTGCGCACAGGCTGACAAGCGGGCAGGAAGCAGGCGGAGTACAGGGAAAACGAGGATTTATTCGGGATCGGGACGGAGCAGACAGCACTAAGACTAACTAACATCAATGACAGACCAGAAATTAAGGCAAGACATGGACTGAAATAGATGAGATTGGGCGAAAATAAGTGGACACAGCTGGGCAAGATCAGGGAAGCACACGTGGGTAATCAGGGGGCGTGGCATACACGAGGATCGTACGACCGGGCATGAGAGCACCACCATGCCGCCCCTGAAGTAGTACACTCTTACTTAATTTATTAATTAACCAGAAAGTATTAGTTATATACTGATCCCACGTTCGTTCATTCTTAATCATAACAGTTACTGTATTTGTTCATCATTTGTACTTGAGTAGTTACTGAGTTATTACTGAGTAATGTATATTTGAACAATATGAAATATAATAATATATGTGCTATAAATCAACAAACCATTGTCCTTTAGTTTTATCCACTGCAGGGCTGCAGGAAGCAGCATACAGAGGAAATGCCTTGGGCGGGATGGTAGCCCGGATCAGGGCTCACATACTGGCTCACATGTGGGCAATGAAGAAGTAGCACTTCACGTGTATGGGAGAAAAACAGCAGCCAGAGGAATCCTATGCAATCTCAGTGAGAATAAACTCCCCAGACCCAGGACTGGGGCAGGAATTGCAGGATTCTCCTCTAGCATTTATTTTGGCATACTGTATTTATTGCTATTATCCTTGGTACATGTTTATATTTGCCAATAATTGAAATTGAAATAAACATGATTATTATTCATCCATCCTCGTACCGCATATCCTGGAGACGAGGGCCTGGAGCTTATCCCAGGTAGCATAGGACACAATGGTATACTTTTGGATGGGATGCCAGTCCATTGCAGGGAATGCACTCACTCACACACTGTGGGCAATTTAGAGATGACAGTCTATTATTATTAGGATACCTATAGTTTTTAGTAGTTTTCACTATTATTATGCTTTTTGCCATGGGAGTCTATGGCAACCCATAGAGCTGATTGGCAACTTTTTTGGAATTTGGCACATCGATAGAGATCATACCATACGTTTGTTGGTATTCATACCAAATTTGGGTTCAATCCATCCATCACTCTAGCGCCACCCTAAGGCCAAATTTCAAGAAATGTTTTTGCCTTATTCTCTTTCTTATCATTGTATGATTATGCTATTTACTTTTAAGTATTATGGAATATTATTTAGCACTATATAACGTAGAATACAAGTATTATGATATTATTAAAAAGTATGTCAAATATCCATGATGTAATCATTACAATATAAACATTATAATGTAATCAACACAATGTAATCAACTGAGTATGTATTTGCACCTTTTGTTAGTCTGAGATTCTGTTATCTACTTTATGTTAGTCCTGAATCTATGAATATTCACTTTTATTAACGTATATTTTATCACAATGTTAAAGGATAAATATATTATCAACCTTTTAGTTAGACAATGTGTAAAAGGCTGAAACTGCCTAGGTTTACTACTGAAGGAAGGGATTCGCCTGAGTTCACCCGAAGTTCACGGCTGAGCATTTTTAAAAAACCAAGTGGAGCTGCTCGCGCCACCATTATGTTCAGCCGAGAGACCAAACGGTAAAAGAAATGATGGACAAACTTATCACCTAGGGGTGTGGATTAAGGGAAAAAACAATGATTGTGAATGGCTGAAGGAATGATGATGCTTAAGTGACGAGATATTGTTAAATGATAAGAACTTATATAAAAATTGGTGTAAAACAGTACTGGACACACTTTTACGTGTCCAGCCTTGGTTGTACCTTCTTTGTTGCAATAAAGACTGAATCTGGATACTGCACAAGCGGACTTCTGACTTCTGATTTGGCGGGGAAGTAAAAAAACCACGACATAAATTGGCGTCACGAACAGGATCGGAGAAGAGACCTGGGGAGGCGACCACCTGGCGGAGAACCGGGAGACACCCGTCAGCATTTAAGTGGCGCGCCCTAAACATAGGTAAGGAAAGGTTTTTATTATTGTTTAATAGGATAGGGAAATAGAATAAGGAAACGGAGACGGGGGTGTCTCGGGGACATACGCCGCCAGGCAGGGCCTCCCGGTAAGGGTACTCGCCGATTAAAAGAACTAAAGATAAGAGAGCTGTTTGTGCAGTGTCCAGTGGGCCCAGTGTGTGTGTGTGATGTGAGAGAAATCCCTAAAGGAAGGGTCACGTGTGGATGTTCCCTCAGAGATAAGCGCCGCGGAAGGGGAAAGTTGACCCTGAGGGCTTGATATACTGTTGCGAGGCGTAGAGGCCTTGAAGGTTTAATAAGTAATTTAAAGGTACTGCCCTGAGAGAGGGCCAGTGTTTGTGCTGCAGGTTCTTTAATTAGTGTGAGTCAGAGACATCGCCCTAAGAGGGGGGGGGTCTCCCTGTTCTGATAAAGTAAAGGTTGTGTTGCCCTAAGGGAGGGGCCCGTGTGTTTCAAGTTGTGGGGGAAAAGTGCTGTTATGTCGTGATGCAAAGATATTGCTAAGTTGTTAAGGAATTGTTTTAAGCAAAGGTTATGTTGTGTTGCAAATAAAATATTGGTAAAGTAATAAGGCCAGAGAGAGCCTAAGTATTAGAAGTTGTGGGGATTTTAAAGGTCTGCTGGATCAGACTGGTTTTGTTATGCAGAAGTGGAAAAAATGATCATATATGCATTTTTGGGTTGAATCAGAGAAAAAGCACATATATTTTTGATGGATAAGTTGAGTGATAAGGTGTATGAAGCAGAAATAAGCACCCCAGAGGTAAAACCGCTTAGGAAACTAAAATTAAAAAGGGATCAATCTAGCAGGGGGACTGGATAGAGCATTTGTGCATTTCTATAGAAAATCAATTATAGTAGTGAAAGTGCAGGTAGGTGAGTTTAGAATTTTGACAAATCTCAAAATAAAGTTTTTGAATAAAATGTGATTAGAAGATTCTATGGACTATAGAGACTAAGTTTAGAGATAAAGGTTATTAAAGCATATCTTTGTGAGAGAACAACAGGTCATAGACAAGGGGTTTTGTGACTTTCCATGGAATTAGGGAGTTTAACAGAGAAAGTGTGAGGAGGCTCGTGTGCACGGTGGACAGACAAACGTAAATCAGGCCGATAAAAAAGAGAGAAGGGAGGCTTTTGAGGATCTCGCACAAGGGAAGCTTTGGTATATGTGTGCCCGTAGATAATTGGGTGCAACGTTAGGAGTAAGTAGAAAATAATTTAGAGTCAGTGACACTTTAAGGTGAAGTAGGTTCAGTCAGGGAGCGAATTCTTATTAAGGAAAAGAAAGGAAAAGAATAGAACACGGGTTGGCTGTGAGGAAATTTGGTCATTTTTATACCAGACAGGAAAACAGCCCAAGTGACAGTTGAGTGGAGGAAAGCAGTCAAATGAAGGGCCCAGTAAAGGCAGCAGACACACCAGTACAGCAGCTGGGGAGGGAGCCCCCCCTGCTTAAAACAAAGATAGAAAAGATGTCTAAAAAGTGGGAGAATAGAACAAAGGCTCTGGTAACTAAGTGGCCTAAAGGGGGCACATGGGATGTGGCAGTGTGTGGGGAGATGGAGACTCTGATAAAGTATCATAAGGCTAATAAGAACACAGAAAGGCGTAAAAAGAAAAGGCGTAAGGAACTGGAGGTTTTCAGGTTGTTTAAAGTAAAGGGAGAGACCTGGAGAAGGGACCAGGAAGCAATGAGAAAGGCATTAAGTGAGAAAGAAGAGACGAGGCAGGAAGGAATATGGCCACCGTCTTATCAAAGTCAGTACCCGTTAGTGGAAGCCCCACCTCCTTCATACAAGGGTCAGTTTCCAGTAATAGAGGGGAAGGTAGAATTCACAGGTGAGGTGACACAGACGGAGGAAGCAGGAAGGGAGCAGAAAGGAACGGCAGGTTGTTTAGATGGATACAGGGAAGTGAGTGCATTGCTGCGGCAGGCCGTGGAGGAAGGACTGCGAGGGAGTGAGCTAATAACAGAAGGTCAGGCATGTGGATCTGAGAAAAAAGGGAAGTGCTAAAAAGGTGGGGTATGGAGTAAGTGGTGGTAGTGATGCAGAAGGGCTGATGCACCTGCTGGACACCCCTAACCCTCCATCTAAAGGATGGAGTCAGTTTCAGGAGAAGGAGACAGAAACAGAAAGTGAGGAAGGAGTAGAGGACAGAGTAGTGAGAAGCAGGAGGGCTGTAAGGCCCCCCGCCAGGTACACTCCGATGCTTCCGTTAATGGTGAAAGGAGCACAGACACAGTATGTGCCGTGGGCAGGACAGGATCTGGAGGGCCTGCTTCTCAGACTCCCAGTTCTGGCAGAAGGGGCCGGAAAATGGATAAAAGCATTAGAGGAGGAAACTATGGGTCGGCTCCTGGCGATAGGGGACATAAAGGCAGTTATGGCTCGCGCTTTGGGGGTGGATGCAATGGAGAGACTGCTGCGAAGCAGTGGCCTGGCAGCGGCGACAGGGACTCCTGTGAATGATGCATGTCCCTTTGACGGTTACCGTGCTAACCTCTGGCACCAGCTGCGATTAATGTTTCCTCCACGGCTGAGTGTGGCTGAAATGAAGGTGGAGCCCATAAAGGAGGGGGAGAGCCCAGCTGCCTATCTGCAAGCTCAAGAAAAACGGTGGCGCACTGAGACAGAGCAGGACCTGCAGAATCCGGCATTCAGAGGTCTGTACCGGAGGGCACTGCAGGACGCGCTCCCTAAGCCAGTGAGAAGCAGGCTAAGGCAAGTTGTGGGACTTATTACTATGCCTGAGGAGCAGTACCGTGAGCAGCGGATTCACGCTATTGACTTGTACAGAGAGGAGGAGGACTCTGCTAAAAAGCGTGAGAGGGAACTGACAAAGAAATTAAATCAGATGCAGCTGGAGGAGCTGACCGCTAAAAAGAAAAAAGTCCAGGCACCAGTGGTCTCTCCGGACCCCAGCCCCCGGGGGCAGCCTGTGGACAGCCGACAGTCTCCTGTCGCTGGGGCCCCTCAGAACACTAATTGGCCTTCGGTCCCTGATTGGAATAGAGAGAATAGATATGATAGGTGGGGGGGTGATCAGAGAGCACCTGATTTCCCACAAATTAGACAATCCCAGTCTATGGGAAGACTGGGGAACAGGCCACTTCAGCTGGTGTGCTGGAACTGTAACCAGCCCGGACACACCTCTAGAATCTGCCCAAATCCACCCTTTCAGGGGGTGAGCCCGAGACGCCCTATAGGCCCGGTTAACCCAGGAGGCTCTGTAGGTCCAATGCCAAATAGAGGCAGGGGTGGAAATCCTCAATTGCAGAATAACAGATCACGGGGTCCGATCAACCCGTGGGCCCAGAGACGTTTATTCTAGGGGTGCCCAGAGAATCCTAAAGAGGGACCTCAGATGCCAATGTTGAGTAAGGGGTCTGAGGCTGAGCCGATGCTGCAGGTTCAAATAAATGGCAAGTAATTCCAATGATGATAGACACTGGAGCCACCTACACTTGTGTAGGACTAAAAGATGCCAGTCATATCCCCCGGTCCGCTGAGAAGGTCAGGACCATAGGATTCTCGGGACAAGTGCAGCATATTCCTAAATCTGCTCCAGTGGAGATTAAGATAGGGGACAAAAATGTAAATATGCCCATACTAATATCAGAGCACACCCCAGTGAATTTGTTAGGCAGAGATGCTTTGTGTCAGCTGCAGATAGACATAAAATGTACAGAGGGGGGTGTAGAGGTGCTCAGTGGACAGTACAGCCTCATGCGACAAAATTTGTTGTTCCATAAAGGGCAGTATAGTTCATATGGGATTGAAGATGTTACTGGAAAAATTTGGGAAATTTTAGAACAGTGGGGTCCATTTATACAGGAACAATATAGCAATAGGTTAAATTGGACACAGGACAAACATATTTGTTTGTTGCGATGGGGAAAATTCAGTGATCCTGAAATAAAGGGTGAGTAGGATCAGCTCATAGAGTCTCTGCCTGGCCGGGAGAAAGAAAGGATGTGCATAATAACAGACGGGACAATATTAGGCCCTGAGGGAGTAGCCATTCCGATACGGAAGACGGGAATAGTGGGAGAATGGTACAACATACCAGACACGGAGCCCCACATAGCAGTGGCTTTTAATCAGTCCATGCTGGATCTGGGAGAAATGATGCAGCGCGCAAAGCAGGTGGTTTGGATGCCGACGGTGCGTGAAGGCGTGCAGGCAGCGGCAGGAGAGAAGATGTTAAGGATTCAGTGGAGTGCAAAGGTTGTAGGTGATTTGAAGTTAGACAACAGAGATTCGTGGCTGTGGAGCATGATAGGAGTACAGTGTGATGCAAAAGAAAGTACAGAGGAATGTTGGGAGGAAATGGAAAGAGAAGTGCCTGAGGAGGTGTGGACTGCTCATGATACAGATGTAGGCCTAGTTAATTCAGCTAGCCCAGTGGAAATTTATCTTAAACCAGGGTGCACACCACCCTGGAAAAACCAGTACCCCTTGAAACCTGAGGCCGAGGAAGGTATAAGGGAAACGATAGAGGGATCACTGGATGCAGGGGTGTTGGTGCCTACCATTAGCTGCTGCAACACCCCCCTCTTCCCTGTGCCAAAGGCAGGAGGTGAAAAGTGGAGGCTGGTACATGATTGCGTGAAGAAAATGAGTACAGTACAGTACAGTAATACAGTATGTGGATGATCTATTGTTGTGTGCTGAAACGCTGGCAGACTGCCACCAGGACTCAGTGCAGTTGCTGAAGGTCTTGGCGAAAGGGGGTCATAAGGTGTCCAAGGCCAAGCTGCAGTACTGCCAAGAGCAGGTTACGTACTTGGGGCGTGAGATCAGCCATGGGAGGAAAGCTATAGCAGCAGAACAGCTAAAGGGGATCACTAAGGCTCCGAAACCCATGACTGTGTCACAGATGCTGACTTTTTTAGGGATGACAGGATTCAGCATGGACTGGATTGAGGACTACGCTGTGAAGGTGGCACCGTTGCGGGCACTGATAAAGGAGGAGGGCCACACTAATTTGAAGGCCTCCTTAATTTGGACAAATGAGGCCTCAGTAGCATTTGAAACTATCAAGCAGGAGCTACAGAATGCACCTGCTCTGGGCCTCCCAGATTACACCAAGCCGTTTTATCTGTATGTCGGGAACAGGAAGGACGGCTTTGGGACAGCTCTGCTCACTCAGGACTTGTGTCCTGGCAGACGAAAGCAGCCATTGGCATACTATAGCATGAAGCTGGACAATGTGGCTCAGGGATACCCACCCTGTTTCCAGGGAGTGGTGGCTGCCTATTTAGGCTATGAAAAGGCCACTGCCATCACAATGGGTTATCCAGTGACAATTTATACTTCACATAAGGTGGTGGACCTTATTGACAAAGGCAAATTTGTTTTGACCCCAGCGAGGCAGTCAGCGTACTTTGCATTTCTCTCTTACCCGGATGTGACAATAAAGCACTGCACTACAGTAAACCCTGCAGACAGCATTCCCCTGGAGGATGAGGGGCACTCTTTGAGTCTTTGGTTTACACTAAACTGAGACCAGACTTGGAGAGTTCTCCCATTGAAAATAGCGAGATGGTGTTGTTTGTGGATGGCTCATGTTGGAGAGATGGGGATGCCTTAAAGGCTGGGTTTGCTGTAGTTCAGGCACAGGGTGATGATTTTCACACTCTCGTTTCAGAGCCAGCGGCACAACCGTGTTCCGCTCAATTAGCGGAGCTAAAGGCTTTGACTGCAGCGTGCCGGCGAGGACAACATAAGACGGTTACAATCTACACAGACTCTGCATACGCACACGATGGATGCCATCTGTTTGGAGCAGTCTGGAAGCAAAGGGGATTTCGC
The DNA here is from genome assembly GCF_023856365.1 of Brienomyrus brachyistius. Classification (NCBI taxonomy): domain Eukaryota; kingdom Metazoa; phylum Chordata; class Actinopteri; order Osteoglossiformes; family Mormyridae; genus Brienomyrus; species Brienomyrus brachyistius. Next base: position 1,743,095 of record NW_026042338.1, on the reverse strand, counting down.
AAAAGTGACGGCTCCCCCATTCAGCATTATAATCAGATTTTGGAGTTGCTACATGCAATGATGCATCCTAAGCATTTGGCTATTATAAGTGTCAAGCCCACCGCAAAGGTCGTGATTTTGTTATTCGAGGCAATGCGGCCTCTGATGCAGCAGCCAGGGCGGCTGCGCAGGTCAGGACTGCTCATCTTTTGCCTATGGTGACTATAGAGCCGGACCTTACTGTTTCTGATCTGGTGGCCCTGCAGGAGCGTGCGGGCCCCTATGAGGCCTTAGTGTGGCTAAAAAGGGGGGCCTCTAAGGATGCTAATGGTCTGTATAGCAACCATGAGGGGCTTTTGGCCGCACCTCTGTCTCTGGTGAACATTTTGATAACGGATGCGCATGGTCTTGACCATTGTGCAAGGGGGGAGGTGTTACGGAAAATGACACGACAAGGTTTCTGGGCACCACAGATGCAAGCAATGGTGGATGCAAGGTTGTCGGAATGTGAGGTGTGCATTAAGAACAATGTACACAAAGCAATCATAGCCCCAGTAGGGCACATTCCAGTGCCTGAAGAACCGTTCAGACACCTAGTGATGGACTATGTGGACATGGGAAAAACAGCATATGGAAAGCGATATATGCTTGTGATTGTGGACAGGTTCAGCAGATGGGTGGAGGCAATACCGTCCAAGGACATGGGAGCGATGACAGTGAAATTCCTAATCAGAGAGGTGATTCCGAGGTTTGGGATACCAACTGAAATAAGCTCTGATAATGGAGCTGCCTTTGTGGGGAAAGTTACTAAGTTAGTGCTTCAACAGCTGAGAATAAAACAAAGGTTGGGATGTGTGTATCACCCTCAGTCGCAGGGCATGGTGGAGAGAGTGAATGGCACACTTAAGCAGAAGCTGAATAAGATTTGCGCCACCACGAAAATGAACTGGGTGGATGCACTGCCAACAGCCTTGATGGCGTATCGAATGGAAATGCACAGGGTGACGCATTTGTCTCCGCATGAAATGCTGACAGGGAGACCAATGCCTGGATCGACTTGGAGGGGGCGTATAAGGGACCCAGCCTAGATCAGCTGGGGGATGAATTAAAGTTGTAAATGAGGACGTTAACCAAAATACACAAAGTTATTTCCAAACAGGAAAAGGAGAAAGCACAGAAAGAAGACACAGACCAGGAGGAGCCAGTCATCTTTCCAGGAGATAAAGTCTACCTGTGAGTGTTCCAGCGAAAGTGGCACGAGCCCCGACGAGAGGGACCCTTCAAGGTGACACGAGCCACAGCAACAGCGGTACAGGTAGAAGGGAGTAATACGTGGTACCATTTGAACCACTGCACTAGAGTACTGCACGAAAGGCAGATAGTCACTGAAACCGACACAGAGGATGCAGCTGCCCTTGACTCAGATGGCCCTGATGTAGCTTCCAGAGGAGCTCCACAACTTGGGGTGGAGCCAGTTTCAGGTTCAGAGCAGAGTGAGGGTCAAGAGGAAGCGTCGCAAGCAGGCCAGCCACCCCAGACAGGACACGAAGCTGTGGCTTCTGGTAGGGCTGACAGCGACGATGTTAGTGATGAGAATGATATATCAGGCCCTTCAGGTTTGGGGGCACAGCAGGACCACAGGTCAGGAGAGTTCAGGACAATTTACTTCACTGACTCAGCGTGGTCCTTTAATGTTGAATAACCTCTCAGATAACAATGAGCGAAAGCGGAGAGAAATAAGGAGGAGATATGGGAGTGAGGAGAGTGAGCAAATTGTAGAATATACCCAGGATGAAGTAGACCTGGATGGGTTAGCAAAACGTACGCTTGGAAATTGGTGGTATAAATGGGCTAAATAAACCGCCGCTTCATTAGGGCAGGAGGGTTGTGTGTTGTGTGCAGGTCCTGACCCTTCAGTTAGGGTAGTTCCGTTCCCATACACTAATAAACGGTGTGAAGAATGGGAAATGGAGAGGATTATGAGATTCTGGAAGAGTCTGTGTCAGGAGGGGCAGGCTCCTGAGAAAGACTGCAGACCCATATCTAACCAGTCAGAGCGCATACCATACTGCCCCTATCAGTGTCTGATATATCAGGGAAATACTAAATATGCTTACAGGGTGGAAAAGCATTGTGGGCAGTTTAAGCCCTGGGAAGGGTGACATCAAGATATTATGATGAAGAGTTTTTTCAAGGGACCTATTTATAACTGTTTTACAAATGATGGGCCAGAGGAGGTAGGCATCTTCTGGGGAACCTGTGGAACTGTTTGGGATGTGAAAGGTCCCCGATCACAGAACGAAGAACTATCACATGTCCGCTGGATGCGCTAGAAAACCAGAGTGTGCCCCTGGCAGATGTGTGGTGTCTGTGTGGTAAGGAGGGCGGATTGAGGCCTACTCTTCCCTATAATTGGGGAGGCCTCTGCGCTAGGGTAATGTTAGCCAGCCAGGTGGATATATATTCTAGAAGACGACCGTCTAGGTCCCGCAGATCTGTTGCAAATTATGAGAAGGATCCCAATATATATATATATATATATATATATATATATATATATATATATATATATATATATATATATATATATATATATATATATATATATATATATATATATATATATATATATAGATGTGATTGGCCAGCCGAGGAGCATTCCAGAGAAATATAAGGCGAGAAGTGAGATAGCTGCTGGTTTCGAATCAATATTTATTTGACCTACTCTTAACAAAAATGTGGAATGGATAAATTATTTGTACTATAATCAGCAGAGGTGACACGAACTATACTCAAGAGGCACTCGCATCTCTGGGGGAGCAGCTTCAGGCCACCAGTCTGATAGCCTGGCAGAACAGGGTGGCCCTGGATTGGCTCCTGGCAGAAAAAGGGGGAGTGTGTGTGCTGTTCGGGGATCAGTGCAGTACATTTATTCCTAATAATACAGCCCCGGATGGTTCCTTTCCTGAGGCTATGAGAAAGTTTGCTCTGCTACTAATCTTATGTTGTGTAGATCCTCTTGTTCGCTCCCTAGTGGGGAGAGCACTGTCCCGGCAGGCAACTATAGCTGCAATGTTTAGAGTGGTGGGAGGACCGTTTGGAGCGGCATCCTCCTGGACCAATACAGAAACGGATGGCGACATAGACACCTTGGATGCAGTCCTGCCCATAGCTGAAGTTCGGCCGTTCCGTGTGTGAATACTCCGAGCAGGAGACCTGCAGAATGCCTGCCTCCCACAACATCTGGGATTTTTCTGATTAGGACAGACTGTCCGTTATAATAGTCTGCAATATTATTAGTTAACCTTTTACTTATCCTTGTATTAGATATATCTGTTTTTGTATTGTTTGTAATAGGCTTTGTAGTCCTGCTATATATGCAATATATCCAGGGGAGGTCATTGTATGGCGATGCTCCCCTCCCTTTCCTGATGTACCCCCTGTGCTGCTGTTGGTTGATTCTCAGTGTTAGTAGTTTGTGAGCCATGCCTGCCATGGACCCCGAAGGGGGGCCGCGCCTGTGGCGGGCTGGGAGTGGAATTTCCCTGGGTCATAGGGTTTTTGCCCTCCCTCCTAGGCTGGATGGACAGGATTGTGTGTGGGACTCCTTGGAGTACCAAAGGGGGGAAATATATGGGATATTATTTAGCACCATATAACATAGAATACAAGTATTATGATATTATTAAAAAGTATGCCAAATATCCATGATGTAATCATTACAATGTAAACATTATAATGTAATCAACACAATGTAACCAACTGAGTATGTATTTGCACCTTTTGTTAGTCTGAGATTCTGTTAGCTACTTTATGTTAGTCCTGAATCTATGAATATTCACTTTTATTAACGTATATTTTATCACAACGCTAAAGGACAAATATATTATCAACCTTTTAGTTAGACAATGTGTAAAAGGCTGAAACTGCCTAGGTTTACTACTGAAGGAAGGGATTCGCCTGAGTTCACCAGAAGTTCACGGCTGAGCATTTTTAAAAAACCAAGCGGAGCTGCTCGCACCACCATTATGTTCAGCCGAGAGACCAAACGGTAAAAGAAATGATGGACAAACTTGTCACCTAGGGGTGTGGATTAAGAGAAAAATCAATTATTGTGAATGGCTGAAGGAATCATGATGCTTAAGTGACAAGATATTGTTAAATGATAAGAACTTATATAAAAATTGGTGTAAAACAGTACTGGACACACTTTACGTGTCCAGCCTTGGTTGTAACTCCATTGTTGCAATAAAGACTGAATTCTGGATTCTGCACAAGCGGCTCTCTGACCTCTGATTTGGCGGGGAAGGAGAAAAAACCACGACAGTGACACAACAGAGAAATTGAATATTTTATTTAACTCCTCAGGGTCAAGACTCTGGTTTCCAGCTCACCGCTCTCTGTTACATTTCCATGGCCATTTTGTCCGATAGTATCATTTTATTTTTCTATGCTATAGTCTTTTATATTTAATCATTGCGTGCTATTTATTATAAATAATAGTTTATTTTCCTTGTGATGTGTGTGTGCCTAAAAGTATTAAATAGAAGTAAAAGCAACTAGAGTTTCCTCAATAATGTATTTCATGAACTGATATTTTCCCAACAAAACCCATGTATGCAATCAAGCCTCTGTCATGGTTTGTACATAATATTTGGAATAACCGTTATGAAGACTTTGCAGAATATGTACTACAAGCCTCTCCAGTTGCAGCCACACCCATATCCAAACTCACATATAAGGTATATTTGTATATGTGTGTTTCCAAGGTACCAACATTCCTACAGAACCATGTTGCATAATATATCCACATATAGGGAATTTCAGTGTGAGTCCTGATGCATTATGCATACTGCTTTCAAATCTGTGATCAAAGCACTGACTGCAAAAAACATGGAGACCATAATGTCTCTAAAAGGTGAGAATGAAACATGTCAAGCGCCCCCTACTGGCTGGCTGCAGTACCATTATTAGCACCACCCATCCCAATGTGTTTCAGATTTTCCACATCACTTTCATATCTTTCCATCTATACAATAACAAAACATTGATTCTCAATGTATTATTAGTTATGTAATTAATGTCATCTAAACATGAATGTCATTAATATTATTAGAATTAATTTGCATATTTTGAAAATCTATACTTTTCTTCAACACAACGTGCAGCTTCTACCCCAAGCACAATCCACATTATTACTTAAAAGCTTATTGACCCCCTGATTCTGGTATCACTTACTTTTCAGTAATTTCAAGTAAACATTATCTGTGCTGTATTTGTATGATGAAACCAATCCTTGAGCCCAATATAAAATAACTGAAATAAATCAAAGTTTGAAGTCATTCAAACTTCAGCACTTTTCAATTTTGTTTTGTATTTCAATAAAAGCTGCAACATCAAATCCGGCCAGTTCTGATCTGCTTGCCATTTTTGCTTAAAAAATAAATGCCGGTGTTATCAAAAACTATGTCATTTAGCTATATTCCAGATTTATTACAGCCAAACACATCTCGGAGCTCCGAGGAACCTCCTTCTCCTTACATTTGGAGATGATGGTGGCGCAGGAGGTAGTGCTATCTTTTAGCAACTAGAGAGTTGCAGGTTCGAGCCCTGGTTTCTCCTGACCTCATCAAAAGTGTCCTTCAGCAAGACACTGAACCCCAAATTGCTCCCGGCGTGCAGGTTGGCGCCTTGCATGGCAGCCTCCCCCACCGGTATGTGGATGGGTGAATGTGAGGCATGAATTGTAAAGCGCTTTCAGTTCTCATAAAAACAGAAAAGCACATTTACCAACTGTGTTTTGGATTTGGATTGTATTGGTGTGTAGTCAATCGCTCATGTACATGCTCAATCGCAGTAACATTTTCACAGGAATTTGGGAGACAAGTGCTAATTCTATGTGGGTGTACTCAGTGGGAAAGGTGTGTATGTAGGGCATGTCCTCTCCCCCCCCCACTCACTGTTCATTATTACTCACTGTGTAATATAAAATGCAAATGGAATACTGTAATATGAAGCACTGCAATAAGAGGACAATATTACAGTACAGGGCACATTGTTGGATTACATACCTGCTGGCTCTATGAAATGTTTGAATGGTTGAGGACATGGTTGTTCTCCCATCATTCGGCCGACCAGCCTCAGTCATTGTAAGGCCATGATTGAGGACCTAAATATATATATACAGTACTGTGCAAATGTCTTAGGCAGGCAAAGAAAATGATGTTTAGATTATCCTCCTGTTGGTGTAAAACTATGATATGATGCCTGTCAAAGTGTGTCAGCTTCGCCATTTCAGAACCTCTGCTAAAATCATCCTAGTATTTGCAGCCATGTATTTTTTGACTTGACCACTAGCAGACCTCATACAGCTAGTCAATCTGTCACTGACATTTTAAGCCAATACATTTAATTATTTAATTGAGCTGTTGGTAAAATTTAACAAAATCATCTGAGGTGCCCCTGGGGAGAAGTTTGGGAACTGAGGCAATGTTTATCTAGCCATCCAACTAGATATCAGTAACTTTTTAGAAAACAGAAGAAATTATTACTAGTTTTTTATTGTGTTACTCTTAATTTGCAGACGTTCTAATGTTAAATTGTGTTTTTTGTTCTAAGCCAAAATACACTTGCTACCCAGATAAACAGCTTCAAACATTTCTTTGGACTGCCTAAGACTTTTGCACAGTACTGTATATATACACACACGCAGTTATACAGATGTATAGAGAACATGCTTGAGCGATTATGACGACCATTTTGCATGTAATGATTTATACAATAAACTAACACCAGATGTTTTGGGGGGTCAGACTTTTGACATTTCGGCATGGTGGTGCAGTGGTTAGCACTGTTGCCTCACACCTCTGGGACCCGGGTTCGAATCTCCGCCTGGGTCATATGTGTGTGGAGTTTGCATGTTCTCCCCATGTCATCGTGGGGTTTGTGTGAGTGTGCCCTGTGATGCGCTGGCCCCCCATCCTGGGTTGTTCCCAGCTTCGTGCCCATTGGTTCCGGGATAGGCTCCGGACCCCCCGCGACCCAATAGGAAAGGCGGTTGGGGAAATGGATGGATGGATAAAGCCGGACAGGCCTGCAGTAGTTGCTGAGGATGTTCACATCTCCTCCTTTCAGAGTTACTAGTCAGGGAGGGCTTTCCCTAAGGCGATCAGTCTTACGTAGTGAATAATGAATAAAATAATGAACAATGTAAGTAAAGAATGAGTGTGGTCTATGTGCGTTTCCCAAAAGCCTTCATTATTCCAGAATTAACAGACAAACTTTAAGTAGCACTTTGTTGGCTCTTCCCAGCCTCCACGTGAGAAAAGCACAAACTGTCAATAAGAGGAAAATCGATTCCAAGTATGTAAAGAGCAAAATGCGAGTCAAATCATTGCCACATGATGCATGTAAACATGAACAATATAACATATAATGCAAATCTAAACTTGTGAAAACGCACAGATGGGATAACAAATTAAATTATCAGTTGCAAATATACCAATAGGCTGAAAACGTGATGGGGCTCTTTGTACAAAGAAACCATGGACAGCAGCCAGAGAAAGAGGAAACATCAGCTCTGCAAGGCGGCGATACAACTAATGGAGGAGGTGGGGGAACAATGGAGGGAAATCACTGCCGGGATGAAAGGCTACTGTGGCCAGCAGTGATCTGGGATTGAAGTCTGCAGGAAATGGCAGGACTTCTCCAGCCTCACAAAGTGATAACTGGGGATAAATGGGGATTGGGGATCATGCTTACTGGGCAGGGGATCAGGAGCTGCGTCACACACACAGGACAACACAGAGGGAGCTGCAAGCACTCGGGAAAGAAAAGGCTCATTTTTCATAGAGACAATTCCTCACAACAGCTTGTGGGGACTGACCGGCTTAATGTACAGTCGGAGGATGAGGGACCCGGTCACAGCGATGGCTGGCAGCTCTTAGCCTTCCAGACGCGTCGATTGATACACAGGGTTGTTGTTGTGCCAGGGAATGCAGTTGATTGCAGTTCTGCCTTTGCAGTACAAGGCGAATTTGATGAGTGAAATCATTCATTGAATTCATATTGCCAACAGGTATGGAATGTACTGAGAGACCTTTTGAGCTGGGTGAATGTTAAGTGGGACAGAGGTAAACTGGGACACTCATACAGTTGTGGTCAAAAGTTTACATACACTTGTAAAGAACATAATATCATGGCTCTCTTGAGTTTCCCGTTATATCCACAACTCTGATTTTTCTCTGATAGAGTGATTGGAACAGATACTTCTTTGTCACAAAAAACATTCATGAAGTTTGGTTCTTTCATGACTTTATTATGGGTTAACAGAAAAAAGTAATCATATCTGCTGGGTCAAAAATATACATACAGCAACATAAATTCGCAATTTTGGTGACTTAGAAAGTTGTGTCAGTGAAATGAGCTTCATAGCATGGCCTCTTAACTTCTTGTGAGTGATTATGAGTGACTACAGCTGGTGACTTCTCTGAGGCCATTTAAATAGGGCTCATTGGATACAAACGTCCACAAACGCTACAATGGGAAAGTCAAAGGAGCTCAGTATGGATCTGAAAATGCGAATTATTGACTTGAACAAGTCAGGAAAGTCACTTGGAGCCATTTCAAAGCAGCTGCAGGTCCCAAGAGCAACAGTGCAAACAATTGTTTGTAAGTATAAAGTGCATGGCACTATTTCATCACTACCACGTTCAGGAAGAAAACGCAAGCTATCACCTGCTGCTGAGAGAAAATTGGTCAGGAGGGTAAAGAGTCAACCGAGAACCACCAAAAAGCATCTCTGCCAAGAATTAGGAGCTGCTGGAACACAGGTGTCATTGTCCACAGTCAAGCGTGTTTTGCATCTCCATGGACTGAGAGGCTGCCGTGCAAGAAGGAAGCCCTTGCTCCAAAAGCGGCACCTTAAGGCTCGACTGAAGTTTGCTGCTGATCACATGGACAAAGATAAGACCTTCTGGAGGAAAGTTCTGTGGTCAGACGAAACAAAAATCGAGCTTTTTGGCCACAATGCCCAGCAATATGTTTGGAGGAGAAAAGGTGAGGCCTTTAACCCCAAGAACACCATGCCTACCATCAAGCACGCTGGTGGTAGTATTATGCTGTGGGGCTGTTTTGCTGCCAATGGAACTGGTGCTTTACAGAGAGTAAATGGGATAATGAAGAAGGAGGATTACCTTCAAATTCTTCAACATAACCTAAAATCATCAGCCCGAAGGTTGGGTCTTGGGCGCAGTTGGGTGTTCCTACAGGACAATGACCCCAAACACACATCAAAAGTGGTAAAGGAATGGCTAAATCAGGCTAGAATTAGGGTCCTGACTTAAACCCCATTGAAAACATGTGGACAATGCTGAAGAAACAAGTCCATGTCAGAAAGCCATCAAATTTAACTGAACTGCACCAATTCTGTCAAGAGGAGTGGTCAAAGATTCAACCAGAAGCTTGCCAGAAGCTTGTGGATGGCTACCAAAAGCGCCTAATTGAAGTGAAAAAGGCTAAGGGACATGTAACCAAATATTAGCATTGTTGTATGTATATTTTTGACCCAGCAGATATGATCACTTTTTTCCGTTAACCCATAATAAAGTCATGAAAGAACCAAACTTCATGAATGTTTTTTGTGACAAAGAAGTATCTGTTCCAATCACTCTATCAGAGAAAAATCAGAGTTGTAGAAATAACGGGAAACTCAAGAGAGCCATGATATTATGTTCTTTACAAGTGTATGTAAACTTTTGACCACAACTGTATGTCTGGGTTTCCACTGGCTTCCTGTAGCTGCACGCATCAGATTCAAAACACTGATGCTGGCATACAAAGCCAAAAATTCTCTGGCTCCATCCTACCTAAAGGACCTCATCACACCCCGCTCTGCACCACGATCTCTCCGATCCTCCAGCACTGCTCAACTGGTCCCTCCTCCCCTCAAGGCACAAGGAAGACACGCATCTCGGCTCTTCTCTGTCCTGGCACCTAATTGGTGGAATGAACTCCCCCTAGATGTCCGAACAGCTGAATCCTTGACTGTCTTCAAGCGACGACTCAAAACTTTTCTTTTTCAGAAATACCTGACGTAGAACTTCTATATTCTTACTCGATTCTTTTTCTGGTGTTTAAAAAAAAATAAATAAAAAAAAATACATAAAAAAAAATTCTGCACTACTCAATGGAGTTCTCAGAGATAGTATTCATAGCTTGGGTCCTTATTGAGCTAGCATCGGAAATTCATTGCAGAGTCTCAAAGCACTTATGTAAGTCGCTCTGGCTAAGGGCGTCTGCCAAATCCTGTAAATGTAAATGTAATGTAAATGTCTGATACTCTGTATGGGTCTTATATCAGCAGCATTGTTACATTGCCCAAAAAAGGGCATCATTGTGTTTTGGCCAAAACTCTGTGTCTCTGTGACACAACAGCAGGCAAAAATTCAAAGGAGGATGTAGAAAATAAGGAGTGGGTGGGAGCACTGGTTACTCTACCAGCATTACCCACTGATCTAATACCAACCGCCTCCTGTTGGCATTCCTCACTTCCTCACGGGTGGTTCTCTGCTCCACCGTGGGCATCTTGCGGTTTCTATAACGTCACACCATTTGATCTTGACGTCAGTCCAGAGTCTCATCCTCTCTTCCTCTGGCAGGACTGGGGATGAGAGAGTCCAGTTGTTTGATGCAGTGGGTCGCTCTCACTGGATGGTCTAATTTAGAAGCTGATCATTTATGTCTGTTATTACAGTCAGTGACGCTAAAAGGTGAGCTTCAGTGAACAGTGTGTGGCAGCTGCAGGAACAGAGGCACTCAGGCAAACCCAAGTGCAGAATATTACCCCCGAATGGCAGCTTTTTATCAGCAACAGGGAGACCTGGGATGGGGGAAGGGTGGGGGGGGGGGGGGGGGCTGAAGGGCTGTTTGCTCTGGTGGGTCCAGGCCAGTCACTGGCAACTTCAGCACTGGTGTTTACAGGTCGCTGCTGCCTGTATTTTGTCTGAAATTTTGTGGTTTCCTTTCTATAGGCTGTCAGGCTTGTAGAGTCACAGAGAGGCTGTTCTTCCCTGACTTCAGCTCTGAAGTCAAACCTCAGAAAGCTGGATCTGAGCTACAATCACCCAGAAGACTCAGGAGTGAAGCTGCTCTCTGCTGTACTGGAGGATCCCAGCTGTAAACTGGAGAAGCTGAAATGAGTAGAGAATGAATATTTTATGTCGGTTTAAGTCAAGTTTATTTATATAGCACATCTTTCATACAAGAAGGTCATTCAAAGTGCTTTCCAGAAAAGATGATAAGAAATAAAATGCTTAATGCACAAAGTAAAATCGCAGGACTAAATATGACAATAAAAAATTAAAAGAACATGAAACGTTTAAGGACAGATATTAGAAGTGACAAACTGCCAGTCCCATCAGACGGCCATCGGCCATCGACCTGCGGCCCAGGATGCTCCGGTGACAGGAGCACTTATGTTCCACCATGCTGTTCGTTATGGACACACTGTGGGCAGCACAGGGATTCAGATCGGCCAGGCCGTTCCTCCCAATCACACCCTTCCAGGTTTCACTGTCGCTACGCACATCAGCGTTAATGTCTCCCAGCAGGACAATGCAGTCCCCATGGGGGGCACCTCCCAGCCCCCCTCCCAGGTCTCGAAGCAGGCCAGGTACTCTGAGCTGATGTTTGGTGCATACGCATAAACAGTCAGACCCCCTCCGCCAACTCGAAGTGGAAGGGAGGTAACCCTCTCGCTCACTGGGGTGAACTCCAACGTTCTGGCACTGAATTGGGGGGGCTATTAGCTTATTTCACAGAGGTCACCATTTTCAAAATGAAAACGAGGCTGAGGTGGGATGAATTCCACAAAATTCGTTGATGCTAGTGTGGCATATTGTTGTGAACCAGGATGTACATCTTATCAAAGACGAGAATGTGATCAAGGTTTGTCTTTCCCTTGATTTCCTTGTAACCGGGACACTTAGAAGCTAAGTTCAAATTTAGAAAACACACTTTTGCAGAATCATGGATTTACAGTAGTGAGGATGTATCATATAACCAAGCTGCCTCCTGCTATAATTCCTCACAGTGGGGCTGGAGATTTTTATTTTCAATGTGAAAACCCATGATCCATTTGAGGTGAAGTACCTGACTGTGCTTGGACCTAAAATATATTCATACCCCATTGATTAACTCTGTAATGTACCATATATGTTTAGTAATATGTATCCAGCATTTTCAGCCTCTCTCAGGATAATAGTGCTTGTGCTTGTTGTCTCAGAAAATTATAAACTCAGAAAATAAATCAAGCTTGTTGACTTGTTGACTAACGTTAGTTATTCACGCTGCAAAGAATATTTTGATGTTTTCTGATTAGCTAGTACATTGACACTTAGGCTACGCCTGTCAAAATCATTAACTTACCTTTAATATCAGTAATGTTCCCCTCTATTCAGTCGCTGTATCCTTTTAACAGAACTGCTCTTGATATTCAACATCCCTCCTCAGCCCATTTTTCAGCATCGTTTATGGTAAAATGTGGCACCAGCTCAAAGTTTACGGTCCAAGCCGTTGTTATGTGACTGTACTTCCAGGCTTCCACTTGGGGTGACTCCCTCCTCTGCCTCGCTTTCCATTCAAAATGGCGGCCGTGTGAAATCAGCACATAAGCAGACCCACACCTGCCCAGTGCCTCTCACCAGGGGCAAGTCAAGAGTGGAATAGAGGGGAGTCCAGCCCCTCAAGCCCAACCTGTGCATATATTTAGTCGGTATCTCTCTACCTCCCCAACCAGCTCAGGTTCCTTTCCCACCAGAGAGGTTACATTCCATGTTCCTAGAACCAGAACTGGTAGCCGATGATGGGTCCGCCTAGGCCCCTGCATACACTGCCACCTGATCCACATTGCACCCAACCCCCACGGCTCGCCCCGCAGATGGTGGATACACAGGAGGGGGAGCCCATGTAAATTAGGCGCTCACCTGCTCCAGGGAAGGGTCCCGGTCTCCCCAATGTGGGCAGGGTCACATGATCCTTAGTGTTAGTGACTCACACTTTGTCTGGCCGCTCACCCAGGAACAATTTGCCTTGGGAGACCCAAACAGGGGCAGCTCCCCCGACAACATAGCTGCTAAACTCACAGAGGAACACGACCCCTTCCAGCACAATAGTGTCAATAAATAGAAGGGCCCAAACGTCACCCTCGATCTACCAACATACTGTCCTGGCTGACCTCCCTCAAGAGTTACCCACTGATCTAATACCATACTGACATAGATAACCTCCCTCAAGCGTTACCTACTGATCTAATACCATACTGACAAGGATAACCTCCCTCAAGCGTTACCCACTGATCTAATACCATACTGACATGGATAACCTCACTCAAATGTTACCCACTGATCCAATACCATACTGTCATGGATAACCTCACTCAGGCGTTACCCACTGATCTAATACCATACTGACATGGATAACCTCACTCAAATGTTACCCACTGATCTAATACCATACTGACATGGATAACCTCACTCAAATGTTACCCACTGATCCAATACCATACTGTCATGGATAACCTCCCTTAAGCATTACCCGCTGATCTTACACCAAACTGTCATGGTTAGCACTGTGTTGGTTAGCAGCTAATAGACAAAGAAAAGTGATGGATGTGTTGCAATTTTAAATTTAACAAGTTTAAATTTAACAAGCTGAGTTTAACAAAATACAATGTTCCAGTCAAAAGTGAGATGAGTGTTAATGTGCTTCTTAAAAGCTGTACAATAAATTCATTGTTTAAAAGAATCTCTTCTGTGATGAATGTAATGGCTCACTGTGCTATAATATACAGTGCACCAATGCAAAAAGTGGTTTTTAATTATTCAATTATTCTAATGTTGCACAGTCAAAAGAGCGGTTCAGGATACATTTCACTGGATGTTGTACCTGTATAACTATGCATGTGACAAATAAAGAATCTTGAATCTTAAAAGTCTTTCATTTTCCTAAAGGTGAACCGGTGTGAACTCACAGAGGAATGCTGTGAGGCGCTGGCTTCAGCTCTCAGATCAAACCACTCACATATGAGAGAGCTGGACCTTAGTGACAATGACCTACAGGATTCAGGAGTGAAGCTGCTCTCTGCTGGACTGGGTATTCCACACTGTAAACTGGAGAAACTGAGGTCAGTATTACTGGGTATTCCACACTGTAAACAGGGGATACTGAGGCCAGTATTACTGGGTATTCTTTCCACACAGTAAACTGTATTTATTGAAAGGAAACACATTGTCAATAGGAAAGTAGTTACATTTACTTATAAGTAATACTTGTATTGGTGATGTGATCTTATTTATCAGTGTTTTTGTCTGTCTCTCTGCAGGCTGTAGAGTCACAGAAGAAGGCTGTTCTTCCCTGGTTTCAGCTCTAAGGTCAAACCCCTCACACCTGAGAGAGCTGGACCTGAGCTACAATCACCCAGGACACTCAGGAGTGAAGCTGCTCTTATGGAATATTATTTAGCACTATATAACGTAGAATATAAGTTTTATGATATTATTAAGTATGCCAAATATCCATGATGTAGTCATTACAATATAAACATTATAATGTAATCAACACAATGTAATCAACTGAGTATGTATTTGCACCTTTTGTTAGTCTGAGTTTCTGTTTATGTTATCCTTGAGATCGTTAACCAACGACATACTTATGTACTATCCAACTCACAAGATTAGCGGGAAAAAAATAATAACAAGCGTTCCACTTTTGTACTTCAGGCAGTGCCCGTTTAACTGTGCAAGAGCCCGTGTTAATACACAAACAACTCACAGAATGCACATGTACGCTGCGGCCATTTTCCGCGCAGAAGAACCGAGTTGAATGCCTTGGCGAATTATTCCGAAAATAAAGAAACATCGCTGCCACCAGCCTGTAACCCTGGTTTCTTGATAAATGGGTAGCGCGTGCCAGTCTCCCTCTCCGGCTGTGGGTAATAAGCGGGCTACAGTTCCTTTTACAATCGTTTTTAATAATCACTACTCGGCGATACAGAACCTTACAACTTGCTCCAGCCGCGCACCAAACTCCCTTCCCGCGCTTCGCATTAAACTGTCCCCCTGTGTACCAGGGCAGATAGGAACTAATAATACAGTTAACTAAGGAAACATACTGAACCTTAATGTAAACACATGTAAATATAACTGAAATAATAGAGTACTGTAACAGATAATAAATAAAATAAAAATAATTAAATCTGATCATTCAACATAACTGTCAAGACAATAACATTGTAATGTAAAATAAATATATATTAACCTTAATAAAATTACTGCAAAGCATAATAATATACAACATAAATCAGTGGCATATACTTTAACTAAAATAATCCAAAAATATATAATGTACACAGCAAATATGGTTACACGTATGATCAGGATCACAAAACTGCATGGTGCGCAAGTACGCATTCCCCATACATGCGCGGCAATTCCTTGTTGTAGCAGCGCAAATGCGTATTTATTTTTATGTGCATTCACGCTATGGCTAGAAATTACCGTGCATCTTAACATTTATGTGGCTAATTTGTACTTCTTTATATATATCTTTTTATATAATGATTTCTTGTCATAACATTGCCAATGTACATAAAATAAACAAGCATTTGCGCTGCTACAAAATATTACCGCGCGTATCGCTTTAGACAGCGAATGAGTACTTTCATACCAGTTATGTGCCCCCTGCATATGATAATTTTTGCATATAAAACAAGGGGGTCGACTTACGCAGGGTTGCCAACTTTGGTCAGCTGGTTGGCGTGAGATTTTCACTTCGAGACAAGTCTACACACGTATTCACATTTATATAACCGTTTTATTACCTTGTAAATAGATTTTAGGGTTTGCAAACTGCCCAGACGCTTTTGATATAACCAGTTTTAGGTTTTAAATGGATTAATAGAGATTCTCCATAAGATTTCTTGCCGTGAGTGTTTAGTCTGAAAGCCCGAGTCTCGCACCACATGCGTCAGAGTTGGCAACCTGCTTACTGCCTAATCGGACCCACGACCGGTCAGTCGGAGCCGAACGCGGCCGACAGTCGCCAACGAGCTGCATAGGATCGCATTGTCTGTTATGGTACTGTAACAAGTGGGCTACCAGGGCGCACTTGTCGAAGTTCGCTGCCACCACCTTTTTAATTTAAAGAGGCTGGGAAGGTCCAACCAAATAAGGACACCAAAATATAGGAAGATCTTTATTAAATATTCCCCGGATTACAACCCCTTCCCGAGGGCTAACTTCATCTCACTAGGAATGATACAACCACAGTTCCCCCCACGCCACTCAGAATCCAAATATACAGCACAGCAAGCTTAAATCACAACGCCCGTGCAAACCCTTACACACAGCAAACAAATCATTCCCGATGCACCTTCTAACCCCGCCCTCCTACTCACGACCGCAATCCGGGGATAAAATTCATACACAAACATACGCTCATTCATTCCAAAATTACACCATTAAAAGCGGTTACTCCCCTGGAAAGAGGCACACCTGCCCCCCCCGCTTTCTCCAGGGAAAAGAAGTTGAGGTCTCTCAGTCCACGGGGTTCGTCTCCCCGCTGTACTTCGCTGCCAGCCCTTTAAACCGCTATCTTTCTAAAAGCATTATCCCCCCCCATAACTAACTATAACTTCATCCGCGGCCAGTCTACCACCGGCGACGGACACACTACGGTTCCTTTTCCCACAGACTGACAGCTACTCCAACTCCCCCAATTTCCCTACAAGACCAAAGAAAGACATTTTCTCTCTCCCCCCTCCCACATAGGCATCCTCTTTATAACTCTCCCTCCCCCACCCCAATCCTAATCACCGGTGTTCCCCATTAACATGGCAGCGAATGACCACGCCCAGATTCGTTCATTACAGTACGAATGGGCGTCCGTGACAACAGCTTGAATACTTTTGAATCACATGTACTTACCTTATCAAACATCTTTCGCGACTGGTCGTATTTTGAGCTCTCTTAAGATTTAAAAAATGGAAAACAAAGAAATTAAAGTAGTTAAGATTAAAATTGAAATTAAAATAAAAGTGAAAATAACATATAAGGAAGAGGGATCTTTTTCCCAAAAAAATGAGGTGCTGAAAAAGAACATCGGCGAGAGGGTGGACATGGTGAAGGTGATTAAGAAGGATGACACAGACAAGCCCGGATCGACATGGAGGGTGTCTTACATACCGAAGGTAAAGCACTGGCTTAAGAGACCTTATTAGAGCACTTTCATTAGAGCTTAAAATGTCTTAAATCAATCATCTTTCCTTGTTTTAACAACCGGCTGTCCCAGACTGGAACCGAAGAAAGTTTCCGTGGCCAGAGGAGTCGTCCATGGAGCGGGAGGGACAGGCAACCCCCCCTGGAGGAAGCAGGAACAACGAGGAAGAGGCCCCAGCTAAAGTTCCTCCATCGGACAGACAGCAACGGCTCCTGCGCCCTGCGAGCAGAGAGAGGCCAGGGGCAGCGTCAGCATTCGGCGGAACAGCAACTCCTGACAAGAATACATGGACTTATGGGTTATGGCCAGGGACGGAGGACTGACAGAGACATTGTTCCTGACGGACTTGTGGGTTATGGCCGGGGACGGAGGGATATTAGAGACACGGTTTAAGTGTTAATGTAGATATAAGATAGAATAAGATAAGTTAAGTTAACATATGATAAGATAAGCTAAGTAAATTATTATTATAAATTTTAATGATAGGTTAAGTTAAGATAAGAGCTTTATAATAAAACTTAATATTCAAACTGTGTCTTTGTCATCTCTTCAGTGTTGTGTCTGTCTTGCTTTGATAATTTTGCATCGTTAATTTATATCTGCCACTCTCCTAAATGTCAATAAGCAGAGACGGAGGACTGGGAGGAAGGTACGGTTAAGTTAAAAAAAAATAATAAAGTATCAAAATCACAGTGTTACCTTATTTTGACGCAGAAAGAGACATTTCAGTGTTACTGCCACCTTTGAGTTAATGGCTGCAAATGTTGGTGTTAGAAGTGCCGGTAAATAACGCGGCGTAAGTTTAACTCTGGTGTATTTCTGGTGTATTACCAGTTAGTAAAGTGTTTTACTGTATCGCGCACCTTACACTACGAAATTATGCCCCTTAATTTTTACTCCTTAAAATTACCTTAACTTTGACCTTAATTATTGCTATATGTGAAATTAAGGGAAAAGGTGCAATGATTAAGGCCAATTAAGGGGTAAAACTACTCAATTTCCCAATTTAATTTTTCAAAATGACCTCTTAAATTTACACTCAAAAATCCTTAATTCACCCCTTAATTTTTTTATGAATTAAGGGGCAGTTTAAGATTGTTTGACGGTCTGTAATTACATAACATTGCCCTTTAATTCTGATTAATTAAGGTGAATTAAGTAAGGTTCCTTTACTATTTAAAATTACTTATATTTGCCCTCAATTCTAATAAATGGTGTTTAATATTATTATAAGGGTCCGTAAACCCTTAAAATTCTTTATTTCACTCATTAATTTTTATTAATTAAGGGATTATTTAGGGGGTGGCATGGTGGTGCAGTGGTTAGCACTGTTGCCTCACGCTTCTGGG
Organism: Brienomyrus brachyistius; assembly: GCF_023856365.1. Lineage (NCBI taxonomy): Eukaryota > Metazoa > Chordata > Actinopteri > Osteoglossiformes > Mormyridae > Brienomyrus > Brienomyrus brachyistius. The sequence continues at coordinate 1,724,493 of NW_026042338.1, read as the reverse complement.
ACCCGGGTTCGAGTCTCTGCCTGGGTTACGTGTGTGGAGTTTACATGTTCTCCCCATGTCGTCGTACTCCAGTTTCCCCTCACAGTCCAAAAGCATGCTGAGGCTAATTGGGGTTACTAAATTGACCGTAGGTGCTAAAACACTAAACCATATTGTCTGAAACCACTTATTGATTCAGTCACTCTTTTGGCAAAATCATAAGCACTCGTCACCTGTTTAGACACATCTTGTCAACACATTGTCATTGTGATGCACCTGTATTGCATAATGGTGAACACAGGTGGCAAAAGTCAAACACAATTAAAGCTCAGGTGTCACCGGTTGAACACAACAACTCAAAATATATCACACTTGTGGCTAATGATGTGAGGGTACATATAAGCCAGAGCACTGGTTTGTGAGGCACTACAATGGATAGAAATCTAAGGAGAGGAGTTCGTGTGAGAGGAGGTCGAGCAGGTCGAGCAGGTCAAGGTGGTCGAGGTGGTCAGCGAGGACAAAGAACAGTAATATCTGATGAAATCAGAGCTACTGTGATTGACCATGTTCTTGTCCATGGTATGACAATGAAGGAGGCCGGACTAAGGGTACAACCAAACATCAATAGATTCACTGTGTCCACCATAATCCGAAGATTTAGAGAAGAGAACAGGTAGGCCCTTTTTTTGACATTATAGTATGTAAATGTTGACAACAATTACATATGTACAATGACTGTACTATATACTGTCCCACAGTAAACATGTTTCGGTACATCACTGTGCCAGTGTACTATAGTATTGTAATGGAGAGTTAGTCTGACTGTTTGTAGGCCTATTCCATGTATGTATTTTTGTAAGTGCATGTTCTCTTTTTGTAGAATTGAACGACTGCCACATAGGGGTGGTTTGACATCTATGTTCTCCCCACACCACGAGACCCTAATTGTCGACATGGTCCGTGAGAACAACACCATTAAACTGCGTGAAATTCAGCAGAGGATCATTCAGGACCATGTGCATTTTGAGGGTATCAACAGTGTCAGCCTCTCTATTGTTGACCGTGTCCTCAAGCGCAACAGAGTGCCCTTTGAATGCAACTTTGATAGAGTCAAAGAGCAAAGATCCCAGTATGTACTGGTTGGTATATATCCAGACACATAAATGTTGGTTACTGTATGTAGTGTTTACTGTAGTTGGCCTACATCACTCACAAAAATATATATCTATTTCTACAGAGTTTTTGAACTGGATGCAATGGAAAAACTCCATGAATACATCTACATGGATGAAGCTGGATTTAATCTCACCAAAAAGAGAAGGGGAGGCCGTAATGTGATTGGCGAATGGGCCATTGTTGGTGTCTCTGGGCAGCGTGGTGGCAATGTCACATTGTGTGCTGCCATCAGTAATCATGGTGTTGTCCACCATCAGGCGACCCTAGGGCCCTACAACACTCACCAGCTCCTCATTTTCCTCAATCACATGCGAGATGCTCTGTTAGGGCAGCAGGATGAGCAGCCCATCTATGTTGTTGTTTGGACAATGTGAGTTTTCACAGAGGCCTCCAGGTTAGAGAGTGGTTCAATATGAACCAAGGTTTTATCAATCTTTGCCTTCCACCGTACTCCCCTTTCCTGAACCCCATTGAAGAATTCTTCTCCTCATGGCGGTGGAAGGTATATGAACGCCAACCTTACACCAGGGTAAATCTCCAAGCCATGGAACTGGCCTGTGGTGACATAGGTGTGGAGGCATGTCAAGCCTGGATACGGCATGCCAGGGGTTTTTCCCCCGTTGCCTGGCCAGAGAAAATGTGGCCTGTGATGTAGATGAAGTCCTGTGGCCTGACCCAGTATGGAGAAATGATGCTGTGGCAGAGTAATGCACTTCTTTTCTTTGTACTTCAATTGTATATTTTTGTGCTTTATTGTTATGTACAAGTGCTACATGTAAATGCACAGGATTTCTGTTTTTTTGCAATTTCTTTTTTCTATGTACAAGTGTTACAAATGCCCAGGTATTTTGTTTTGCAACATGCATTTAACCTAAATAAACATTTATTTCTACCGCTTCATGTCCTGAGCATTGTGTTTTCCTTTTTTCTATGTAGTGTTTAGTGACTACTCAGTGGAGTATTGAATTTAGATTGACTTGAGGCATGATTTGACAGCATAGTTCAGTTTTGAGTGCAGATTGAACTGTTTTGGGGGGAAAGTTTGGTTTTGCAAGAAGAGTCAAAGGTTTTGTGAATGTAGCTTGAAAATTGGGTTTTGTGCTCACAGTTTAGAGAAAAGGAAAGCAGCTTTCCAGGAATGTGTCTGAGCAATCGAGAAAAACTGTAATACGATGGTTTGTGTTAACTGAATGGTACAAAAATACCATTTTTACAAAGGTTTGAAGAGTTAAGCAAGATTTATTAGCTTTTGCAAGAGACCTACAATGTTTTGCTGATTTGGTGATTTTTTTATTTGTGTGCAGAGTTTTTGCAAAATAGCCAGTAGTTACAAAAATGTGTTTAAGCCATCAGAAAAAAACGTGTGTGCTTTGGTGCCCATCCATCCATCCATTTTCCAAACCGCTTATCCTACTGGGTCGTGGGGGGGTCCGGAGCCTAGCCCGGAAGCAATGGGCACGAGGCAGGGAACAACCCAGGATGGGGGGCCAGCCCATCGCAGGGCACACTCACACACCAGTGACTCTCACACACACACCTACGGGCAATTTAGCAACTCCAATTAGCCTCAGCATGTTTTTGGACTGTGGGGGGAAACCAGAGTACCCGGAGGAAACCTCACGATGACATGGGGAGAACATGCAAACTCCGCACACATGTAACCCAGGCGGAGACTCAAACCCGGGTCCCAGAGGTGTGAGGCAACAGTGCTAACCACTGCAGCTCCATGCCGCCCCCCATAAATTCATTTTTCCATTTTTATTTTCAATAATATTGATGTTAACTCAGCATCTTATTTTCAATGTTGAAAAAGTCGCTTTATATCAAGGTTTCGCCACCATTAATTTTTCAATATTGAAAATCTGACCAAAAATCAATTCAGTTTCAATGCTGATAATTTAACACTGACCATAATTCAGTGCATTTAACTATACTTCAACGCTGAAACAATAACATGATGCTATCTGGGCTATGAATAATTATTTCAATTGATATACAGATTCCAAACCCATATAGGTGGCACACAGGTACATAATGAGTGGCTTATGTCTGGGGCAGCCAGCTACTGTGTTTGATAACCCACCATCATAATAATAGTTTCCTTGCACCTGTATAAAAGTAAACCAATTGATCCCTCTTGCAATAACCTATGGTATGAAACAGAATAGAATGTATGGTACCAGTCTTGGGGAAAACCAGTGAGAATCCACTGTGAAACAGAACTGTGCAAATTCCCATGTCTTCCTAATGACAAGGGCAAGACTGGTAATCACACTAGCCTCTCAGCAGGAGTGTTAGTGTAAAAGCAGTGCTTACTGACACAGATAATAAAGCTTGTTAGAATGCGTAACTTAATTATTTAGCTGGGCCCAGAAGAGGTGAGAGCTCCCCTAGTGGCTACAGGAGTATTAATGTAAAAGCAGTGCTTACTGACACAGATAATAAAGCTTGTTAGAATGCGTAACATAATTATTTAGCTGGACCCAGAAGAGGTGAGAGCTCCCCCAGTGGCTACAGGAGTGCATTTTCCCCAAAGCAAATATAATGGATGGGATACAAGAACAAATCAAATTATTTTCCTCATTTAATATTCAGATTTTAATTGGGCTTAAATTTTAGAACACAGTGTGTTCTAGGATGGTACGTCATGGATATTAGTCTCTACCACATTCTAACGCTATAAATCCGGACCTTTTCCTATGTTTGATTTGGTGGCTGCCAGGCGTTCTGAGTAGTATAGTGACTATGGTAGGCGTGTGATTCCCTAAGGAATTTTTTGTCCTGTTCTGTGTGGCAAATACATATAATGCTGACATTTTTCCTGGAAGATTTGGGATTTTTCATCCCGTGCCTTAAGGTATTTCTCTCCAGCTCTAGGGAGTCTCCCCCGAAAACACCAGTCACTCACTAGCCTTACATTTATGCTTGCTGACTTATTCAACACCATGATTGGATTAACAGAAAAACAGAAACCTATTAAGAGGCTGCACCATATCATGATATGCAAATAAACATCCAGCATCATTGTTTCACAGGAAGTACATTATTTATTGATAATTATAACCCTAACCCTTACTTCTCAGCTTGACAAACATAAGGTGCGGCGCGTGAGCATGTGAACTGGTTGAAATGCAAGTGTCTCACAGTCAATGCATAAGACTTGAGAGCCCTGACTTTACTTATATAGCCCACAACATGTTTATGTTTCATAAATAAATCTGGCCAGCAAATCGGTCTTTCATTTTCCACAGAATAAAAAAAACGATAATGTTATCCCGCTGATAATTGCAGGCGCGTTTCACCCCCGGCACTGGCTGGAGACACAGGCAAAAGGCATACAATCTTATGGAGGTACAAAAATTATTCCATCTACTCTGCACTTCTGCATAACTTCCATCATAGTGCCAGTTTTTGCGGTCAGCAAGTTTATTACTGTAAGCGCCTCCATAGTAGTGCCTCTGAGGAACTGAACCGGACTTCCGATGGTGTCTCTCACATGCACATCATACATATATATATATATATATATATATACACTCACTCTCTCCGGGTCTTTCACATGATATACGACGATGTGGTCAGCCACCATATGGGAGGCATATTCAGGCATAAATGAGGGGCATATTTGCAAGTCGCACTAATATGCCTAGTTATAAACTTAGTTGTATTGTCTCCAAAAATGGTTGCAAAATGCGACTAAATGGTCGCATCCTGGAACCCTGTGGAGCCACACTTTTGATTTCTTAGGCATATTTAACACAATGCGACAAAAACATCGACACACACATGAACCAGGTCACTAGTTTGTCTCTGGGCTTCGGCCTATATGGCATGTTTGTGAAATGTTGCGTCACATAGCTAATCACCAGTGATCTTAGGTCTATACCCAAGTATGCTGCATGCTTATTACCTCACAGACACTGAAATTTATTCTTTGGGTATGGGAATTTGGGCACCAAAAGAAAATTAAATTCTCGATCTTCAATAGGATTGGAACATTTCAGTCAGTACCACAAATTTACCGAAGTTCGGTTCTCACTCAGAGTACTCAGAGGGATGTCAGAGTAAGAATCTACCCTTCCGTTCCGTTGAGCGGTATATCTTTGTTACGGCAATTCCAGTGAGAGTGCATTGGTGGCCACATTGTAGCTGGTTATCTTATTTTTAAATTGTGTGGATTAAAAAAAAGAAATTCAAATTAAGGATCAGGATCCCCAAAAAAGAGCTACAAAAGAATACAGTGGTACCTCAGCACTCAAACTCATTAGAACTCAACTTTCTTAAAAGTTGAACCAACCAGTTTGAAAAAAATTACATAGAACTCGATCTGAATCTCACAAGTCGTGAACACCGACCTGAGATAACTTATACACGCGCTGGGAAATGAGTCACATGGCGTGTCTCTCAGCAGAAACAAAGGGGTGGCTTCAGTCTCAGCCTCGCGTTCGCTGTGATAGCATCGTTTGTCGGTGATGCTTTTTTTATTGACAATATCAGGCAATACACTGTACTTTATATCATTTTGGTACCCATTGCTCACCAAAAAGTTACACAATAGTTGTACAAATGTTCCAACCCAAAAGTTTGTGATTTACGAACAAATTAACGAATACGGAGTAATAATAAAAATAAACAATGGACCGCATGGCATAGTGTAGTGTTGGCACTCTGTCTGGGTTTATGAAAAAGGTGTCATTGGTTTTGTTTAACTTTACACATGTTCTGTGTCAGAGTCGCGGGTAGGCGGGTAAGGCGAACGGGCAGGCAAGCAGGCAGGAAGCAGGCAAGCAGGCAGGAAGCAGGCAAGCAGGCAGGAAGCAGGCAAGCAGGCAGGAAGCAGGCAAGCAGGCAGGAAGCAGGCAAGCAGGCAGGAAGCAGGCAAGGAGGCGAAATACGGGGGAAAACTGGGGATTTATTAAGGCTGCGGGCAGCACGGGACAATAGACTAGTACTGACATCGACTAACATCACCTAACGTCAGTGACGGACAAAAAACCAGGGCAAGACATGGACTGAAATAGACGAGACTGGGCTAAAATAATCGGACACAGCTGTGCAAGATCAGGGAAGCACACGTGGGTAATCAGGGGGCGTGGCACACACGAGGATCGTACGAGCCAGGCATGACAATGTACACCTTCTTTAAAATAACAAGACTATATCCTAAATTCTTACACCCCTGCCTGATTCCACAGTTCCTACCCCACACTTATATGGCCCCCCTCCCACCCTTCCATGACTTGTGAGATAAGAAAAGCAGACTTCTGCCTGCCTGGTCGGTCATTTCTAGCCGCGATTTAGGTTCTTCCTCAAATCTTGTTGCCTAAATAACTTATATCACACTGATATTAATTTAAAATTTCGCTATAACAAAACAATCCTTATACATTTTAATAAAAAACGTGAACTATATATGTTTGGTGTTTTTTTGATTGAGCAAACTCTTTTGTGTTTTTGTGTGCGTGTCCGATACAACTGTAGTTTGTATCAACTTTTTTTTTAGTTTGACCTCCGGGATGTCTGTTTGTGTGCATGCGCGTGAATAAACATTTACTGAAAAACGTATTTATTAAAATAACTAAGACTTTATTCTGTTTTTAAAAATGTGTTTTGATGCATGTCACTAAATGCTGCTTAATAGTACCTAACCGGGGGTGCTCCCCCAGAGACAGTTGCTAGTCCATTTATTCTTTTAACGACTACTGATTCCATTTTGGTGCCATATGCTTTTGTCTTGTAGGCCATAGGATAGCTCCATTTGTACCAGCTATAGGCCATTGTACGTCTGGGCTATTATGCTTAAATTCTTTATTAATTAGCGTTGGCTATGTGTAACACATTTCATACTTCTTTTACACACGTTTACTTATTGTATACACACTTTAAAGTTCAGAAAATGACTTGCCTCAGCTGTTTTCAATAAAAGACAGTGGTGTGTGGGTGTAGTGGCTGCACGCACAAGCGCGACATGGAGAGAGCGAGCGAGTTATTTTAAGAAGGATCGCCCGCGTTATTCCTTGATTCTTGTTGTCGAAATGCTTAAGATGTTTTATTTTAAATAACACATTACCCGAAAAAGAGTCGTGGGAGCGCTGCGGTGGTGGGGGTCACACACTACCCCCCGCTCCTTGTGCCTCTTTACCATAGGAGGAAAACCCGGCTCGACGTAATAAAATTATCTGCGGATGGTTTTTGTTCGTCGCCGCGTTTCTCTCCCATATTTGTACTTGTGCGCAGACGGTCATATATGAAAAAGCAAAACTTCAAACAGAATTTTACTGTGGGACAACATGTCCGACTTGATGTGTGGCCCAAGTTATTAGAGATGACCCGGATGACCTACCGGGATGTACAAAAGTGCGGCCCCATACGCTGATGTAATACAAACGGTTGCGTGAGGAAAAACACACATACAAGTCAAAACTACCGCCAAGTGTTTTTATTGGACGACAGACCCTCCGCCTCCTCCTCTCATTCTTTGCTCCAACTTTACCATTTTCTCCCAGAGTCTCATTCTCTCAGAGTTTCTCACAGACTCGCGCAGCAGCACGGCTCTCAGCTCTCCGGCATCAGACTCGCGCAGCGGCACGGCTCTCAGCTCTCCGGCATCGCTCTCTCCGAGTCCTTTGCGGATTATCTAAAGCCGTGGGGACCTTACCGCAGTACCGCACCAGACACACAGCATCACTCTCTCAGAGTCCTTTGCGGATTCTCCAAAGCCCGGGGACCTTACCACAGTACCGCACAACATACGCTCACACTCCATCAGGTAACCCACCCCGCTCAGCCCCGGCGGCGTCCGACAAAACCCCACACTCTCCTCAATATAAAAAATTATAATTTTTAAAATAATAATAAATAAATAATAACTTATTAAAATAATACACACTCATAAGCACTCTCCTCAATATAAAATAATAATTTTAAAAATAAATATAAAATAATAAATAATTAAATAATTAAAAATAATAATAAATAATTTAAAATAATAAATAAATAAATCCCTCTCCCATGACGTCACATCGTACCACCACAACCACGCCCCAAACTCCACCTTTATCATCTTTAGGTCATAAATCTTTTTGAAAGAAGCGGTATTCATATACTCTCTCCAGTGAAAAGACAATGTGGAGTAGATGTGGATCCATGTCACTTGGTATGTTCGGCCTTCTAGGTAGGAAGCCAGCCAGCGCCAGGCCAAGCCACCAATGCCAAGACTCCTAAGGATGGATAGGAGAGTTTTGTGGTTGACCGTGTCAAATGCTGCTGATAGGTCAAGAAGGATGAGGACAGATGACAGTTTGGCTGATCTGGCAGCATGTAGCTTCTCAGTGACTGCTAAGAGGGCAGTCTCTGTAGAGTGAGCTGCTTTAAAGCCAGACTGATTAGCATCCTGGAGGTTGTTTTGAGAGAGATAGAGAGAAAGCTGGTTGTAGACGGTGCGTTTGAGGATTTTTGAAAGGAAGGAAAGAAGCGATACTGGTCGGTAGCTGCAAGTGTCTGAGGGATTTAGAGTGGGTTTTTTTAGGATGGGAATGACCCTGGCTATTTTGAATGCTGTTGGTACATGACCGGAAGTTATGGAGCCATTAATGATAGTGGCGATGAAGGGGAGAAGGTCTAGAGAGATTGTCTGTGAGGGGGGAGGGAAATCCGTAGTGTGTAGTGTAGTGGATGAGGAGGGAGAGAATGTCTGACAGATTCTGTCAATCTTCTCGGCAAAGAAATTGGCAAAATCTTCAGCAGTCAGGGAGGATGGAGCAGACGGTGGTGGAGGGTTGAGCAGTGATGAAAAGATGTTTTGGAGTTTGCAAGGAACACATGAGGATAATTCTAGTTTATTTGTAAAAGGTAGTTTTAGCTGCAGTCACGTCTGAAGAGAATTTGGATAGCAGAGTACGGTAGGAAGACAGATCTGCATCAAGCTTAGATTTCTTCCACGTCCTCTCTGCTACCCGCAATTCTCTTCGGTTGGTGCGTAATGCAGCTGAAAGCCAAGGAGTAGACCGAGTTTTCCTGGGTTTGGAAGACAGCGGGCAGAGTTTGTCCAAGGATGTGTAAAGTGAGGAGATGAGAGTATCCTCCAGATAGTATCCTCCAGATGCAGACTCCAGTGCCAAGGAGGAAAAGGAGTCAAGGTCAGGAAGGTAAGACAGGGTGCAGGAAGCAACAGAAGAAGCGGAGACAGAGTGGAGGTTTGGTTGAGTGGGGAGGAAACATTGAAAACTGGGATTGGCCAAGACGGGTAGGGCAATGGTAAAGGATACAAAGTGGTGATCAGAAATGTGTAGAGGAGTAGAAGAGATGTCAGTAGCCGGAGAGGGGCGGCTGAAAACCAGGTCGAGGACGTTACCTCCTTTATGTGTAGGAGAGGAGCTGTTGGATGTTAGAGAGAAGGAATCGAGAAAAGGGAGGAGACCAGAAGAAGGGAGCTTGTCATGGGGGAGGTTGAAGTCACCAAGGAGAATGAGAGAGGAGCTGTCAGTGGGGAAGAGACTGAGGAGAGTATCTAGCTCCTCTAGAAAGCAGCCTAGGGGGCCAGGAGGGCGGTAGACAACAATGATCCGAATATCGAGTGGAGAGGTAACAGCAACTCCATGGAATTCAAAGGATGAAATGTTGAGATGGGGCAGAGAGAGGGGCGTGTAGCACCAGTTCCGAGTTACCAATAGACCTGTGCCACCGCCCCTGCCAGTCTGGCGAGGAGAGTGAGAGAAAGCATAAGCAGAGGAGAGAGCTGCTAGGGTAGCCGAGTTCTCAGGCGATATCCAGGTCTCCGTCAGAGCCAGAAAGTCAAGAGAGTGGTGTGAAGCAAGGGCGGAAATGAAATCAGCCTTCTTTACAGCAGACTGGCAGTTCCAGAGACCACCCAACATGTTTCGCTGGGACTGGGGTGTTATGGGAGGGTAGACAAGATTACTGGGTGTGCGGCACCTGGATGTTGGGTGAGATCTTCTAGATCTAAAAGATAATTGGACTGGGATAGGTCAAAGGCACATGTCTACAGTGACGGTGTGAGAGAAAGGGGATTGGATAGAGTAGGAAAGAACGGATTAGAAGTAGTAGTAACAACTACACTGTTTGCCTTTATCACCTTCAATTTAACTCAGTAAGCCCTGCCCCCTAATTAACACCTTCAGGGAGACCGAAACTACACTTGATTGCCAGAAACTACACACAACAACAACATCAGTTTCAACCGAGTTCGAGACAGAAAGTAAACAGAGTCCTACCTTACTAGCAGAAAAGAAATCCAAAAACGGAGCTTGAAGCACACTGAGTGTGCATAACCAGACCTTTTACAGTGGGGTGGGGGGTGAGATAAGGGACCCTGGGCACCTGCCCGTCCTGTCTGAGGGGGGAGCAACCAGACCTTTTACATTGGGGTGGGGGTGGCAAGGCTGCCTGGGCACCTGCCTGTTCTGTCCAACAGGGGAGCAACCAGACCATTTACAGTGGGGTGGGGGGGTTAGGGACCCTGGGCACCTGCCCGTCCTGTCTGAGGGGGGCATATCCAGACCTTATACAGTTGGGTGGGGGTGGCCAGGCAGCCTGGGCACCTGCCCCTTCTGTCCTATGGGGGAGTAGCCAGATCTTTTACAGTGGGGTGAGGGTGGCAAGGGTGAATGGGCACATGCCTTTTCTGTCTGACGGGGGCATATCCAGACCTTTTACAGTGGGGTGGGGGTGGGGGGGTAAGGCTGCCTGGGCACCTGTCCGTTCTGTCTGACGGGGGCATAACCAGACCTTTCACAGTGGGGTGGTGGTGGCAAGGCTGCCTGGTCACCTGTCCGTCCTGTTTGAGGGGGGCATAACCAGACCTTTTACAGTGGGGTGGGGGTGGGGGGGTAAGGCTGCCTGGGCACCTGTCCGTTCTGTCTGACGGAGGCATAACCAGACCTTTTACAATGGGGTGGGGGTGGCAAGACTGCCTGGGCACCTGCCCTTTCTGTCTGACGGGGGCATCACCATACCTTTTACAGTACTTTGGGGGTGGCAAGGGTGTCTGGGCACCTGCCCCTTCTGTCCTACGGGGGAGTAGCCAGACCTTTCACAGTGGGGTGGGGGTGGCAAGGCTGCCTGGGCTCCTGCCCGTTCTGTCTGACGGGGGCATAACCAGACCATTTACAGTGGGGTGGGGGTGGCAAGTGTGTCTGGGCACCTGCCCCTTCTGTCCTACGGGGGAGTAGCCAGACCTTTCACAGTGGGGTGGGGGTGGCAAGGGTGCCTGGGCATTTGTCCGTTCTGTATGACAGGGGCATCACCAGACCTTTTACAGTGGGTTGGGGGTGGGAAGGGTGTCTGGGCACCTGCCCATTCTGTCCGACGGGGGCATAACCAGTCCTTTCATAGTGGGGTGGGGGTAGGAAGGCTGCCTGGGCACCTGCCCCGTCTATCCTACGGGGAAGTAATCAGACCTTTTACAGTGGGTTGGGGGTGGCAAGGCTGCCTGGGCACCTGCCCTTTCTGTCCGACGGGGGCATAACCAGGCCTTTTACAGTGGGGTGGGGGTGGCAAGGCTGCCTGGGCTCCTGCTCGTTCTGTCCGACGGGGGCATAACCAGGCCTTTTACAGTGGGGTGGGGGTGGCAAGGGTGTCTGGGCACCTGCCCGTTCTGTCCGACGGGGGCATAACCAGACCTTTTACAGTGGGGTGGGGGTGGCAAGGGTGTCTGGGCACCTGCCCGTTCTGTCCGACGGGGGCATAACCAGACCTTTTACAGTGGGGTGGGGGTGGCAAGGGTGTCTGGGCACCTGCCCGTTCTGTCTAACGGGGGAGCAACCAGACCTATTACTGGGGGGTGGGGGTGGCAAGGGTGTTAATTATTTAACAAAACAAATTTCTTTATTTATTGAAATATATTAATAATAATTTTATTTACTTTAATCCACTGAACCAGGACATAATTATATTTTCCATTTTTTTTTCGGTCTGTTATGTCTGCAGTTAAATGTTTATTATGCACATTGATTGAGTGTCATTGTGTCAGTAATGTTCAGCTGCAGTAATACAGTAAATTTAACTTAATACAGCAGACTGTCGTTTCATTATGTTACTCAGTTATGCTTTGGGTGACGCTGAAGCAGGACATTAATAGGACAGAACAGAAAGCCTTTATTGTCACTGTACAGGGAGGAAATACAGTAAATGGACATAAATATATAATATGTACATATACAGGGGAGAGGGAAAGCCCCCCCCCAATCAGGATTACATTTAGTTACATTTTACTCAGAGAGATAAACGTATAAAACTATATTTTTCATGTTATTCAGTTCACTGAACACAGTCATTTATTTTCTGTCAAACATACAGTACTGTGCAAAAGTCTTAGGCAGTCCAAAGAAATGTTTAAAGCTGTTTATCTGGGTAGCAAATGTACTTTGGCTTAAAACAAAAAACACAATTTAACATTAGAACGTGTGCAAATTAAAAGTAACACAATAAAAACTAGTAATAATTTCTTCCGTTTCCTAAAAAGTTACTGATATCTAGTTGGATGGCTAGATGAACACCGCTTCAGTTCCCAGACTTCTCCTCAGGGGCACCTCAGCCGTTCCATGATTTTGTTAAATTTCACCAACAGCCCAATTAAATAATTAAATATACTGGTTTAAAAAGTCAGTGAGAGATTGACTAGCTGTATGAGGTGGGCTAGTGGCCAAGTCAAAAAATACATGGCTGCACTGGACGGTCGCTGCAAATACTGGGATGATTTTAGCAGAGGTTCTGAAATGGCGAAGCTGACACACTTTGACAGGCATCATATCATAGTTTTACACCAACAGGAGGATAATCTAAACATCATTTTCTTTGCCTGCCTAAGACTTTTGCACAGTACTGTACATTTCAGAGTAAAAAGGATTATAAAGGTTAAAAAGCAGAGATTTTACCTTTTTGCCAGGAGAACCAGCAACACGTCACAGGGACACTGAGGAGTTTCTATAAACCCCAAACCCTGGATAGAGGGACTCAGTGAATGAGGAGGTGAATCTGTGCAGGGGGGTCAGTCCATCAGAGGAGACTCTGTAGAAGGACAGAGCACCAGCCCCCCAGTCCAGATACACTCCTACTCTGTGGGAGTCTGTGGGCTTTATGGGTATGAGAGTCTCTTTATTATTGTGCCGGACAGAGTAACTGTCAGTATTACAGCACAGAATCCATGACTTGTCATTACCTCCAAGCTCACAGTCCCTCACTCCTTCCCTCCTGATCCCTTTATAAGTCACTCCTATCCAGGCTGTAACTCCATCCCACTCAGCCTCCCAGTAACAGCGGCCAGTCAGACTCTCTCTGCACAGAACTTGGAGGCAGCTGTCAAATCTCTCTGGATGATCAGGATATGGCTGCGCTGCCCCCCACTCATGTGTCGCCTTCCTGTTCCCCCCTGACAGAGACAGGAGTCTGTCTGCTGTGTTGGGGTCCAGCGTCAGCTGGCAGGAGTCTGTAGGCAGGAGGAAGAATTATTAATCCCATCAGGCCGCCTGTACTTTATGTTTCTGTACGATATAAAAACAGCACAGCTTCCCCTAACGAAGCGGGAACTGAAGCTTATGAAACATAAAGTGGGCGCGCGACGGCGCCGGGAAGAGCCGCCAAAATGGGGCGCGAGCTAAACTAACAGCTTAATTAATTTAATTAAAAAATGACAAAGCAGCGACATTCATCAGACATATTAATCACAAGCATATTTACCACAAAACGGCACCAGAGATCAATACTAAAGTCAGTGTCTTTCCTTCAAACCGCTAATTCCGGCGAGTGCGGCTTGAAAATGGCAATAATAGAATATTTAAGTAATATTATTACATGTTTAAAGTGATATTTAATAAACATTTGAACCTGGATTCTGATATAAACGATGATTCCGGCAAAGATCGTGCATCATAAAAAACAGGAAGGTTCTCATTAATTCAGAAAAATATTGCTCTGAAAAACGGGATTATTATCTCATTAATTCGGAAAAACAGAATTAATTTCCCCCAGATGAATGCAGTACACTTCCAAAGAGAACCGCTTACCGCGCGCGTGACTGTAGACGCTGCGCCGCTGCCGCGAGGCGTGAGCCCCGCATCTCGCGCACGCACGCGGCCGCTCTAATCTGTTAACATGGGCGCCGAAATGAAATTTGATATTTTCCGCCGCACATCCAGTGTGTCCCGGGAGCTAATTTCTTTTAGCACCGTGGATCAGGAGAACTTTTTAATATTCATGAGTGAAGCCCTACACGATTGGCTAGCTGATTAATATTTATGAGAGGGGCACTACCTCATTGGCCAGTTAACATCGACTTGTGCTGCCTGTTTCTTCTACCTAAAGCAGGGGTGTCCAAATCCAGTCCTGGGGGGCCGGTGCCCTGTGTAGCAAAGTTCTTTCCCTGTTCCACCATAAATAATTCAGCTCAAGAGCTGTGTGGTTATTAGCACAAGGAGATGAATCAGGTGTGTTAAATGAGGGGAAACCCAAAAATGTGCAGGACTCTGGCCCTCCAGGACTGGATTTGGGCTCCCCTGGTTTAAGGGATTCAGTGACCAATCAGTAATATTCTCTCATGAATTTTAAGGAGTGTTACAGAACCACCCTGTAAAAATGCAAATTCACATTTTGCACTTGAGGAGAGAGTCCGGTCTCACTGCCTACAGGTGCCTCCTTAGGACAATACTAACGAATCTCACACAGAAAACACACACACTCACGGCATCCGCAAAAAGAACAAATGCAAAGGATTCTTTTTTTGTGAAATTAAATATGTATAACTAATTCAGAATATATTTAATCATCCTACACTCCCACACAAACACAAAGATAATACAAGCAGCTATAAAGCATTTGTAAAAAATATTTTGAAAAACGATTAAATGAATTGATAGTGTTTTTGGTGATGATTCTGATATTTTGTTTCTCGTTTGGATGTTTGTCTAAAATGACATGAAACTCACCTAAACTCAAACATGGAAATCCATCTACACACAGTGCAAAAAGCCACACTCATCACAACAATTGTGTGAATACAACCATAACATAGCATGGTATTATTAATAAAAAACATGCAAAGACACTTACATTTCTGTAAGCCTGGTCTGGTCCTGCACTCTCCACCGTGATCCACACTATAGGAGAAGCAGAATGACATAGTACTACTGCTGTATCCATTTATTTATTGGTGCCTCTTCTTCACATACATGCATAAGTATCTGTAGCGTGTCAGACACACACTCTGTACTCACTGCAGCTTCTCCAGTTTACAGCTGGGATCCTCCAGTACAGCAGAGAGCAGCTTCACTCCTGAGTCTCCTGGGTGATTGTAGCTCAGGTCCAGCTCTCTCAGGTGTGAGGGGTTTGACCTCAGAGCTGAAGCCAAGGAAGAACAGCCTTCTTCTGTGACTCTACAGCCTGACAGCCTGCAAAGAGAGAGACAAAAACTCCCCAGTAAATAAGATCACCTGACCATTACAAGCATTATTTTTAAGCAAAAGTGACTCCTCTAATAAATATTTCAATAATAACGCAAAATTAACATCTTTTGAACATTTTATAAGAACCTATACTTCTCAGAACAAGAACCAGATCCAGTTGATATAGAATCGTTTTAAAATAATCTAGACTTACCCATATTAACCAATGAAACAGCAGATGCCCTTGATGCCAGAGGTGGAGATTTCAGGTCCAGAGAGTACAAATCCAGACCAAGATTTTGTTTCAACAAACCAGTTGAATATAAAGAGTCACAGTCAGAGACTCAACTGGTTTGTTGAAACAAAATCTTGGTCTGGATTTGTACTCCCTACACCTGAAATCTCCACCTCTGCTTGATGCACCATTAACATCAGAAGAACTCCATAAGGTCCTCAACCAAATGCCTAACAACCAATCGCCAGACCGGATGGTTACCCTGCAGAAATCTATACACATTTTTGGGACATATTTTCTCCACTCTTCAATAGACTGGTAAGAGAAATTAAACATGCATCACAAATCCCATCAAACATGAGCGCAGTGACCATTACAGTGTTATTGAGACCTGATAAACACCCAACACAACCCTCCAGTTACCGGCCATTACAGTGTTATTGAGACCTGATAAAGACCTGTAAGGACATAAAACTTATAGGTCCTGCAGGCCCCAACTCTGATCAGCCTGCATCAGTCTATTTCAGAGCTCCGCTGACCCAAGCAAGACTGGACTCAACTCTTCAAACCACCCCTTTTAAGGAAGGCAAAGGCCTGCCGGCTCCTGAGAGACTGGATAGGAATAACTGGAGCAACACAGGAAAAGCAAGACCTTTCACCCCCCGGAGTGGACGGAGTTCCATAGTCAATTCACAGCAACAACAGCTGTCAGTCTTCATACACTGACACCTTTGCCACTATAAACAGGATAACTCACCACACATAGATGTTAGGGACAAATACACGCATGTTTGGTCTCGTTTGAAGGGGCATGAGATGGCAAATACTATACTCTCAGATTTAAGGCAATATAACTTTCCCCAAGGGAAATATAGATAATTTGGCTAAATCTACAAAAATGAGAGAGCCTCCCATATGGTAGAACAAGGGAATTATAACCGCCCCCTAAAGTGATCTGATTGGCTGGGGACCTGAGAACCAAGGCCAGCAATGGCCCTAAAATTAACCATTGACCAAAATTGGTCAGTCTTCAGAGACATGCTATCACCTGGTTTGGATACTTAAGGAAGGGCCTCAGAAGAAGTAGGGGAGTCACTCTGTAATCAGAGCTCCCACAGAGAACTGGGCGAAAGTCCATCTGTAGTCAGATGCTTTCCGCAGAACTTTGTGCACTCTCCGCTGAGGTATGGGATGGTTTAATATTGTATTTGTCAAATTGTATTTACTAGTATGTGGCCACATGTCAATAATTGTATATTGTAGTATGTTTAATAAATGTTGTTTCGATTACTTTATGGCTATCTGATTTGCTAACTTCTTTATAAACTTTCCAGATTGGACTTCTATCCTTATTAGGACAAAAGTGGTAAATACTATCTTGTAGCCTCTGGGTTAAATCCCCTTTATCCGGGTCCCAAACTCGACTGCCCAAGTTAAGTTAGGTGGATACCAGAACCACACCTTTGGAGTTCACACACGCTCAGTTACGGGCCGGCGTACACACTATGTTCCTAGGCACCGGGCATAGTCCCTGAGACGCTCACATGGTAAGACAATGGCGGAGTCCCTGAGACGAGCCAAAAGTAAACCTCGTACAAACTACCGCAACAAAAGGTGCGCCTTCACAGCCGCTGAGGTTGACACATGTTATGATATGGGCTGCCCCCGGCTGAGCCTCTGAGGTGGACGTACGTGTGGTTCGGGTAAACATCGGCTTAATCTCCGAGGCACCCACATGCTCAGTAATTGGCAGACACTGAGCCTTTGGGGAATTATATAGGTCGAGGGACCCGAATAATCAGAGGCTGACATTGTCTTAAATAGTGGCGATTTCTGTACCTTTAGGACAAACCCTGTGGAACAAGCCCACGGATCGCCCTGTCGGCCGAGGCGAATCTGGCGGACTCCTTCGTCAGGGGTAAAACTAGAGTTGGTAATCTAAAAGACAGTCCAGAAGTAATCTGAACAACATAAACGTCATGACTACAATATACTGAAATAAGGTCATTAATAAAATGGAGTCAGATGTGTGTCTAAAAGAATATTTTGTATATTAAAAAGGGTAAATAATTCCCAGGAGCGCTTGGAAGGACCGACACGCATTCACAGCCTTCGGCTGCGCCATTGGATTCCGCCATTGGGCCAGTGGGCGGCTCCCTACAGACCCAACACAATCCTCCAGTTACCCGCCACTCTCACTAATGAATACAGACTTGAAAATCATTACAAAAGCTCTCGCCACTCAGTTACAGACAGTCATTCCTACTATAATCCATCCTGATCAGACAGATTTCATCAAGACAAGACATGCCTCGGACAACATCCATAGATTATTTAATTTAGTCAGTACTGCTCAGCATACCCACACTAAAACCATGATTACATCATTAGATGCAGAAACGGCATCTGACAGTCAGGTGGACATTCCTCTTTAATACACTGCATAGATTTGGCTTCGGAGAGTCGTTCACCCACTGGGTTAAAATACTGTACACCTCAGCCAAAGCTACAGTGTCACAGATGGGATCACATCACCTGCATTCACACTGCGACGGGGAAGACGGCCTGCATGCCCACTCTCTCCTTCACTGTTTGCCATCTTCATAGAAACAATTGTGGCAGCAATACGACAGAACAGTGAAATAAATAGAATTCATACTAATAACAACACAAAATTAGTCTCTATGCAGATGATATCTTGCTGTTTTTATGAAACCCTCAATATATGAAATTTTAATTTTATTAATACCTTTTCAAAACATATCAAACTACACAATAAACTGGAAAAAAACACATAATATTCTCACTGTCTGACGATGCCTGGGATTCAGCTGATCAGGATGGTCCATTTCACACTGGAAATATCCGGTACTTAGGTATCTACATCTCCCACAGGCTGTCTGACTTGGTTACCCTCAACTACACCCCCTTATTCAAAACAATAGATGAGTCTCCCACTTGAATCAATAAAAATAAATTTACTCGTCCAGAATAATTTCAGAAAAATTCTTTCAAACTCATTAATGTCACATTTTTGCTGGAAAAACAAACACAAAATCAAACATTCCACATTACAGAAAAGTAAATCTCAAGGTGGATTACAAGCTCATTTTTCTTAATTATTACTTATCAACTGCAAGACTTAACTAAATGGTCACACTACAGCAGTAACAGCAGCTCATGGTTACAGCAGGAGCAGCTGTACTGTAAAAATCTCAGACATGCAGACTTACTCAAAATGTCATTAAAGAAACAAAACTGCTTTAACAACACAGTGCTGCCATTTCCACAGCACTGACAGCACAGAGGAAAGCCATTAAAATCACTAACTTTACTCTCAGAGCCTGTAAATACACACCAATCTGGAATAATCTGGCCTTCCTACTTCACAATATCACTATTCACTATCACTCACGGGAACAGAAAGGGATTACACATCTCCACCTCCTTTTCAGTAACAGTCATTTCATGACATTCGAAGACTTAATCCATAAATACGAGTTGAGAATATGCAATTTTTCTAATATTTACTAACTGAATCCAGCATCAAAACCAAAAGGAACCTCACACATAATACACTGAATCCTCCTCAGATGAGACAACATTCTGCAACTTAAAAATAAAAAGAAACCTCTAGAATATATAATCCTCCATCTGCGACAGACACATTGATATTTGTACCAAAAATTAATTGGAATAAGGACCTTATCTTTTCCCCCAGCTCTGATTTCTGGATGGACATCTGCAACAACATATTCACAGTGACAAATACTGGCCTTAAGTTCAGTACAAAGTAATTCACATAAAACATGTGACTCAATATAAAAAGTAGTCAGTACTGATACCTGCTCACAGTGTACAATGGGTGTCACAGATAATTATCTGCATGCTCTGTTGGCCTGCATACCTGCTCACAGTGCACCATGGGTGTCACAGATAATTATCTGCATGCTCTGTTGGCCTGCATACCTGCTCACAGTGCACCATGGGTGTCACAGATAATTATCTGCATGCTCTGTGGGCCTGTATACCTGCTCACAGTGCACCATGGGTGTCACAGGTAATTACTGTATGTTCTCTATAGGTGAAAGATCTGGACTGCAGACAGGCCAATTCAGCACCCGGGCTCTTCTCCCACGAAGCCATGTGCTTGTAATAGCTGCAGTATGTGGTTTTGCATTGTCCTGCTGAAATACACAAGGCCTTCCCTGAAACAGACGTCCTCTGGAGTTGAGCATATGTTGCTCTAAAACCTTTATATACCTTTCAGCATTCATAGTTCCTTCCAAAACATGCAAGCTGCCCATACCGTGTGCACTTATGCACCCTCATACCATCAGAGATGCTGGCTTTTGAACTGAATGCTGATAACACGCTGGAAGGTCTCCCTCCTCTTTAGCCCGGAGGACACGGCGCCCTTCATTACCAACAAGAATGTCACATTTGGACTCGTCTGACCATAGAACACTTTCCCACTTTGAAACAGTCCATTTCAAATGAGTCTTGGCCCACAGGACACGACGGCGCTTCTGGACCATGTTCAGATATGGCTTCCTTTTTGCATGATAGAGCTTTAGCTGGCATCTGCAGATGGCACGGCGGATTGTGTTTACCGACTGTGCTTTCTGGAAGTATTCCTGGCCCATTTAGTAATGTCATTGACACAATCATGCCGATGAGTGATGCAGAGTCGTCTGAGGGCCCGAAGACCACGGACATCCAATACAGGTCTTCGGCCTTGTCCCTTTCACACAGAGATATCTCCAGTTTTTCTCAATTTTTTTGATAGATGATGAGATTTGCAAATCCTTTGCAATTTCACATTGAGGAACATTGTTTTTAAAGAATTCCACAATCTTTTTATTCACTCTTACACAGATTGGAGAGCCTCTGCCCATCTTTACTTCTGAGAGACTCTGCCTCTCTGACATCCCTTTTAATGCTAATTAGGTTACATACCTGATATCAATTAACTTAATTAGTTGCTAGATGTTCTCCCAGCTGAATCTTTTTAAACTTTCTTGCTTTTTCAGCCATTTGTTGTCCCTGTACCGACTTTTTTGGGACATGTAGCAGGTATCAAATTTGAAATGAGCTCATTTACTGGATAAAGGTCTACAATTTCCCAGTTTGAACATTTGTTATATTATCTATGTTCTGTTGTGAATAAAATATAGGCTCTTGTGATTTGAAAATGTTTTATTTGTCATTTCATTTAAATTCAAAGAACTTTTCTGGAATTCTGGTTGTTCTTTGCGTTTTTCTCCTTTTCTTTTCCTCTCCCCTCTATGACTCACATTAAATACTGACTTCACTCGCCCCCCAGTCCTGCCACTTCCACTAGCCCCTAGTTTGGGGGAGTGGTTCTTTTCCTATGTACCTCTGGGTGGGGCAGGTCACCTAGTACACTGGGGGTGGGGTGTCACAGACACTGTCATACACGCGTACCCTGTCACAGACACTCTCACACACGCGTACCCTGTCGCAGACACTCTCACACACACGTACCCTGCCACAGACACTCTCACACACACGTACCCTGTCACAGACACTCTCACACACGCGTACCCTGTCGCAGACACTCTCACACACACGTACCCTGTCACAGACACTCTCACACACGCGTACCCTGTCGCAGACACTCTCACACACACGTACCCTGCCACAGACACTCTCACACACGCGTACCCTGCCACAGACACTCTCACACATGCGTACCCTGCCCCAGACACTCTCACACACACACGTACCCTGCCACAGACACTCTCACACACGCGTACCCTGCCACAGACACTCTCACACATGCGTACCCTGTCACAGACACTCTCACACACGCGTACCCTGTCACAGACACTCTCACACACGCGTACCCTGCCACAGACACTCTCACACATGCGTACCCTGTCGCAGACACTCTCACACACGCGTACCCTGTCACAGACACTCTCACACACGCGTACCCTGCCACAGACACTCTCACACACGCGTACCCTGCCGCAGACACTCTCACACACGCGTACCCTGCCACAGACACTCTCACCTGAACATGCAAACTCCGCACACATGTAACCCAGGCGGAGACTCCAACCCGGATGTGAGGCAGAGTGCTAACCACTGCACCACCATGCCGCCCCCGATTACCTATCAATGCTTATGAAATACATCATAATTTTGTGTATATTTTAAGAAATATTTCTGAATGGACCAAAGCGAACCTGATTGTTCCTTCGACAGCCCTATATCCCCCTCTCACATTAAAACAATATTCTAGGTGGGGTCTTACCAAGGAATTGTATAATCGTAGCATCACATCATTTAAATTAAACTCCACACACCTAGAGATGTAACCCAACATCCTATTGGCCTTTTTAATTGCTTCCCCACACTGGTGAGAGTGGGACATGGAAGCATAAAACATACACACTGAGGTCTTTCTCATAATTAGTAACCTTTATTTCAGTGAAACCCATAAAAAATCTGTACTTTATATTTCTGCTCCCTGCATAAATTACCTTACATTTATCTACATTACATTTAATCTGCCAGGTATCAGCCCAGTCGCTAATTAAATCAAGATCCCATTGCAGCCTCTCCGCTGCTAGATCAGTATTTGCTACATCATCCACCTTGGTGTCGTCTGCAAATTTACCTAGTTTACTGTATGTATTGGTGTCAATATCATTAATGTAAAATAGGAACAATAGTGGTCCTAAAATTGAACCCTGCGGTACCCCACTATGAACGCAGGCCCACTGTGACATTGTGCCTCTAATAACTACCTGCTGCTTCCTGTCTGTTAACCAGTTTTCAATCCAAGTTGCTACAGTTCCTAAAATCCCTGCAGCTTTGAGCTTAAGCAAGAGCTGTTTGAGGGGGACAAAATCAAAGGCCTTCTGCAAATCTAAGTACATTTTGTGACCAATTTCTATTTTTGCTTCCTCAAAGAACTCAAGTAGATTAGTTAAACAGGATCAACTTCTCCTAAATCCAGGTTGGCTACCCCTCAGAATGTTATTTATCCATCCATCCATCCATTTTCCAAACCGCTTATCCTATTGGGTCGCGGGGGGTCCGGAGCCTATCCCGGAATCAATGGGCACGAGGCAGGGAACAACCCAGGATGGGGGGCCAGCCCATCGCAGGGCACACTCACACACCATTCACTCACACATGCACACCTACGGGCAATTCAGCAACTCCAATTAGCCTCAGCATGTTTTTGGACCGTGGGGGGAAACCAGAGTACCCGGAGGAAACCCCACGACGACACGGGGAGAACATGCAAACTCCGCACACATGTGACCCAGGCGGAGACTCGAACCCGGGTCCCAGAGGTGTGAGGCGACAGTGCTAACCACTGCACCACCATGCCGCCCCACGAATGTTATTTATATCCAGCTTATTTGTATCCATAACTTTTGCAGTTATGCAAGTTAAAGTAATTGGCCTATAGTTTGCTGGATTACATCTATCCCCTTTTTTGAATATGGGTGTTATATTAGCATACTTCCAATCATAAGGTACCACATGTGCAAATAAAGATTTCGGAAACAGTAAAGTTAAAGGTTGGTTAATAATAACCCACATTTATTTTAAAACTATACGTAAGATGCCATCAGGACCCTGTGATTTATTTATTTTGAGCTTAGCCAGGCTTTGTACCACATCAGCCTCAGTTATACATACATGCCCTCCGCAATTATTGGCACCCCTTTGTACAAGGGGTAAGAAAAAATCCACCTTCTGGTGAAGTTGCTTCATCTCACATGGAAAAAATGAGAAAAATCCAACCTTTAATTAAAATCAATTTATCTGAAGAAAAATCAAATCCTTCATCAAGAAATAATTATTTTTAACAAAAACACATGAGCCACGATTATTAGCAGTCCTGCAAATTATACTGAACACAATGTAACTGAAGCATGTTTCCCATGTAAATTAAACATATTTGAGTTGATTGGAGTGAATAGGAACCTTCAAGCTGTAATCCATGACTTCCTGAGTAACTGGGGTACAAACATGAGGAGACACAGAGGCCAAATTCCCTTAGTCATCCATCAACATGGGAAAGATAAGAGAACACAGACCAAATGAGGGAGAAGTGTGCTGACCTTCATAAGTCAGGGAATGGGTATTAAAAATAGCTACTTTGCCTTAAAATGCCCATTTCTACTGTTAGGGCAATAATTAAAAAGTGGGCATCAACTGGAACTGTTAGAAACCTGCCTGAAAGAGGACCCAAGTTTATTTTGCCCCCACATACAGTGAGGAGGATCGTAAGAGAGACAAAAAATCCCCAAGGGTGACTGTTAGTCAATTACCAGACAAAGTAAAACCTTGGGGTTACCACGTCTCCAAAAAACCATCAGATGCCCCCTTCATGCTAACAAACGTTTTGAAAGTTATGACAGAAAGAAGCTTTTTCTGTCAGTTACTTAAAATGTTAGTGCCAGGAGTTTGCAAAACATTATACAACTTTGACTGGAATCAAATTCAACTGTCTGATGAAACAAAAATGCTTTTTGGCAATAAACATTCAAGGTGAGTTTAGCGTAAAAAGAAGGATGGCTATAATGAAATGAACCTTATCCCAGCTGTAAGATATGGTGGAGGTTCTGTGATGTTGTGGAGATGTTTTTCCTCCAAAAACCCTGGAAACCTCGTTAGGGTACATGGCACTATGGGGTCCATGAAATACCAAGACATTTTATATAAAAATTTGGCTGCTGCTGCCAGGAAACAAAAACTGGGCCTTCATTGGATCTTCCAGCAGGACGGTGATCCTAAGCACATGTCCAAATAAACATTAAAATGGTCAGCTGACCGCAGAATCAAGCTTCTGCCATGGCCATCTCAGTCCCCTGACCTGAACCCCACTGAAAACCTGTGGGCTGAGCTGAAGAGGAGAGTGTACAAGAGAGGGCCGAGGACCCGAGGGTGATCTGGAGAGATTCTGTAAAGAGGAATGGTCTCAGATGCCCTGCTCTGTATTCTCCAACCTTATAAAATGTCATAGGAGACTCTTGCTGTTATACTGGCAAAGGGAGGTTGTACAGAGTATTAAAAGCAGGGCTGCCAATAATCGTGGCACATATGTTTTTGTTGAAAATAATTATTTATTGATGAAGGATTTGTTTTTCTTTGAATAAATTTATTTCAATGAAAGGTTGGATTTTTCTCATTTTTTCAGTGAGATAAAGCTGCTTCGCCAAAAGGTGGATTTTTTTCTAACCCTTTTTACAAATCTTTACAAGGGGGCCAATAATTGTGCAGGGACTGTATATTGTTTATATACGACACTGTATTTGTACTAAATGGTGGTAAGTTAAGCATGTCCTCTACTGTGAACTCCCGTGTAAAATAATCATTAATTGATACTTTATACTTTATTGATCCCCCATGGGGAAATTGTCTTTACGCCTCCCTCAGCTTGCTCCATGTAGAGTAAGCTGTCTGCAAAGGGCTGCCACCCACAATGGCGCCCAGAGAGCTGGGGGTTACGGGCCTTGCTCAAGGTTTGAACCTGTGATGTGCTGATTACAGGCACACAGGCTTAGCCCACTGCACCACACGTTGTCCCCAAGATTTTAAACTCATTTATTATATTAATTTTCATTTTCAATTATAAGGCCCTTACTATCCTACAGATGAGTGATTTCAGCTTTTAGAGCTCTTTTGCAGTTAAAATATTGGAAGAAACTTTTAATGTCATCCTTAACCTCCAATGCAATCTTCATTCTGACATTCCACTTACTGTAGCGAGTCTAATGTTATTTTTTTAGTCAACCTGTAGACTTAGATACTCCTGCTTTATTTTGAAATCACTAGCTATGTTCCACCTATCTCCAGCGTACAGTGTGAAATACCCAGTAATACTCACCTCACTACCCACAGTTTACAGTGTGGAATATCCAGTAAGACTGACCTCAGTAACTCCAGTTTACAGTGTGGAATACCCAGTCAGACTGACCTCAGTATCTCCAGTTTACAGTGTGGAATACCCAGTCAGACTGACCTCAGTAACTCCAGTTTACAGTGTGGAATACCCAGTCAGACTGACCTCAGTATCTCCAGTTTACAGTGTGGAATACCCAGTCAGACTGACCTCAGTATCTCCAGTTTACAGTGTGGAATACCCAGTCAGACTGACCTCAGTA
Organism: Brienomyrus brachyistius; assembly: GCF_023856365.1. Classification (NCBI taxonomy): domain Eukaryota; kingdom Metazoa; phylum Chordata; class Actinopteri; order Osteoglossiformes; family Mormyridae; genus Brienomyrus; species Brienomyrus brachyistius. The sequence goes on along the minus strand of NW_026042338.1, from coordinate 1,698,550 downwards.
ACTCCAGTTTACAGTGTGGAATACCCAGTCAGACTGACCTCAGTATCTCCAGTTTACAGTGTGGAATACCCAGTCAGACTGACCTCAGTATCTCCAGTTTACAGTGTGGAACACCCAGTCAGACTAACCTCAGTAACTCCAGTTTACAGTGTGGAATACCCAGGCAGACTGACCTCAGTATCTCCAGTTTACAGTGTGGAGTACCCAGGCAGACTGACCTCAGTATCTCCAGTTTACAGTGTGGAATACCCAATCAGACTGACCTCAGTATCTCTAGTTTACAGTGTGGAATACCCAGTAATACTGACCTCAGTATCTCCAGTTTATAGTGTAGAATACCCAGTAATACTGACCTCAGTATCTCCAGTTTACAGTGTAAATCCCCCAGTCCAGCAGAGAGCAGCTTCACTCCTGAATCCTGCAGGTCATTGTCACTCAGGTCCAACTCTCTCAGGGGGGAAGAGTTTGATCTTAGAGCTGAAGACAGCACTTCACAGTGTTTATCTATGAGATCACAGCTGTTCAGCCTGAAACAGAAAACACTTTAATACACAGACATATACACATCCTACACATTAGTAAAATACAAAGCATTACAATAAGCATTTGTTTTCAGTATAATTAGCAGCACAGCTTGCACTTCAAAATGAATTATAGTCTGCAGAGTGTTCTGTGCGTCCTGACAATCTGCTGCAGTCACATGATCACTAATTGTGAGTCAGTGCATCGTAGCTCAAAACTAGAGGTAAAAACATTAAGTAGAAGCTACAGCCAAAAATCACAGAATATACAGGAATTTATAGGAACACAACAGCAAGATGGACGTGAACCTCCCATAACAGTCAGACCAGTGCTTCCAGTGCAGTCCTTAGCCATCTTTCTGCCAGGTGTCCCTACACTCGACACGTATCACTGAAAGGAGGAGATGTGAACATTCCCAGCAGCTAATGCAGAAGCAACTGGCACTTGGATTCCTGATCCCATGAGTAAAATCCTTTTTCTCCCTGTATTGTTATACCTGGGAACATGTCAAATCACCAATTACGTTTGGGTGATATGACGATATTGTCGGTAATGAGCGTAATCAGACAAGTATCCCGGTGTCGATATCTGACAGTGACTAACCGGCGATTATCGTCTTTGCTGGGGAAACGCGCTTAGGCTACATACAAAGCAAGATAACAGGATTCATGATTTGCTTTCAGTTCAGCCTTCTAGCCAAAGATTCTGAAGCAGTTAAACTGTACTAAGACATTGTACAGAATTTCACAAGCATTTTCCCTTGCAGTAACCATGCGTTCGCCATTCTTGTAAGTTCAGTATTGTCACATCACCAACTTCTATCTCTGAGTCAGCAGCCAGAATGTCAGTCATTCAAGTGCAGCTTTCTGGTGGGAATTTTGAGCTTCCCTACTCAGTTTTTCGTGTCTGAGTCTCAGGCACGGCTTAAAGTGTGTCCCTGACCCGCCGTCTCGGTGGAGGACTGTCTGCTCGTGGTCAGTGAAGTAGTTGGAGCCGCTAATGTTGTTTCAGCTTCCCGAATGAACAAAGCTATTGTGATCTTTTTAAAAGACATTTCCATGGTTGATGACCTCATAGAAAGTGGTCTCAACATTAAAGATGAATTCATACAGATATTGCCTTTATCAAGCCCGTCAAAAAAAGTTGTTTTATCTAATGTTCCCCCATTTATTAGAAATGAACTACTGTCCAACATTCTGGGCGCTATGGGAAGCTGGTGAGCCCGATTAGGATGATTCCTGTCTTTTAGGCGGCAAACATTTACGATTCTTAACACGCCGCAGGAGGTCCTGGACGTGTCTGTTAAGATAACAGTGGAGGGGAAAGTTTATATGATTTTAACAGCTCCAAGAGTGTGAAGTATTTTGCGTGAGGTGGTTTTGGGCATGTGTGGCAGGCCTGCCCGCGAGGGGATCCCCCCCGGGGGAGCGTGAGGAGGGGCGTGAGTGCGCTAGTGCGGGGTGCCGATACTGTAGTGACGGACTTGGACTCCCCCACTCCCCCACCCGTAGTCACTGATCCCCCCCCGCTCCCGCTGACACGGCGGGCTGAGAGAGGAGCCCGGCCCGGACACAGCAGGGCCTGCTGGCGGCAGCGTGGTGAGTGACTCCGCTCCCGCTGAGACGGCGGGCTGACAGAGGAGCCCGGCCCGGACGCAGCAGGGCCCGCTGGCGGCGGCGCGGTGAGTGACTCCGCTCCCACTGAGACGGCGGGCTGACAGAGGAGCCCGGCCCGGACGCAGCAGGGCCCGCTGGCGGCAGGGCGGTGAGTGACTCCGCTCCCGCTGAGACGGCGGGCTGACAGAGGAGCCCGGTCCGGACGCAGCAGGGCCTGCTGGCGGCGGCGCGGTGAGTGACTCCGGTCCCGCTGAGACGGCGGGCTGACAGAGGAGCCCGGCCCGGACGCAGCAGGGCCCGCTGGCGGCGGCGCGGTGAGTGACTCCGCTCCCACTGAGACAGCGGGCTGGCAGAGGAGCCCGGCCCGGACGCAGCAGGGCCCGCTGGCGGCAGGGCGGTGAGTGACTCCGCTCCCGCTGAGACGGCGGGCTGACAGAGGAGCCCGGCCCGGACGCAGCAGGGCCCGCTGGCGGCAGGGCGGTGAGTGACTCCGCTCCCGCTGAGACGGCGGGCTGACAGAGGAGCCCGGTCCGGACGCAGCAGGGCCTGCTGGCGGCGGCGCGGTGAGTGACTCCGCTCCCGCTGAGACGGCGGGCTGACAGAGGAGCCCGGCCCGGACGCAGCAGGGCCCGCTGGCGGCGGCGCGGTGAGTGACTCCGCTGACTCACCTGTAGACACACCGCAGCGGAACATCCCGAGCCTGAGCTGGACCTGCACTTACTGGATTCTGACAAAGATCATGAGGTCGTAGAGAGTTTGGCTGATGACTTGGACTCACAGGCCTCCATGGACTCCAGCACCCCTGTAGGTAGGACCAAGGTTTACTCTTTTGAGCAGATCTGTTTCTTTCTGGACAGCACTAAAGGCCAGAGAAAACCTAAGATAGAGTGCTATGTCCCTGATTTGAAACTGTTTTTTGCTTCATGTACGATGGCGATGAGGAAATGTACTTTGGACGAGCTTGATAAACAGAAGCGGTACAGATTAAAGAAGCTGATGAGCACTGTTAGGAGTGTGTTACGCCACCGCTAGCAGTACAGAGGGTTTATCTTCTATGTTTTTTTGTCCTTTATCAGCTCTTTTTATCACTTTTATTGCTTTGTTGATTTTTGACTCGCTAAATATTAACGAGTGTCGCAATGCTACTAAAAGAGCTGCGTTGTTTGATTATATTGCTGTAAAAAAGGTAGATGTTGTGTTTTTACAAGAGACTCACAGTGATGAGGGGAACCAGGCTCAGTGGCGGGCTGACTGGGGCGGCCAGGTTGTTTTTAGTCATGGCTCTTCTGTCAGTGCTGGGGTCGCTCTGCTGTTCTCACAGAGGGTCCCAGTCCTGCGACCGGTGGTTACAGATGTTGTACCCGGGAGGCTCCTGCGTGTTCAGTTTTACCTGCATAAACTATTGTGTATGAACCAAATGTAGGCTCAGAACGGGTGGCCTTTTTTACAGATTTACATACGTTCTTAGAGACACTGTCACAGGAGAGCGTTGTTGTTCTGGCTGGTGATTTTAATTCTACTCTGGAGCACGTGCCCGACAGGAATCGCGAGGAGCCTCACCCTGGTTCAGCTTCTGTTCTACGATCTGTTATTGACTACCATGGTCTGAGTGATGTGTGGAGAGACCATTTCCCAAAGTGCAGACAGTATACCTGGGTGAAGGTGAACTCTAACATGGTGTCTGCTGCTCGGCTAGCTTTTATATAAACTATCGGAATAAGGGCAGGTTTTTAAGCTGTGGCATCGCTCCCTTCCCTCTCTCCGATCATCATTTTGCTTCTGTCACTTTCTCTTGCACTGATTTCTCCTCGTAACATTGTTACTGGAGTTTTAGTAATAAATTAGTTCAGGACCACAACTTTGTATGATTTTTCTCCTTCTGGGAGGTGTGGAGGGAGAAAAAAAATCACAATTCAAGTCCCTCAGTCAATGGTGGAATGTCGGAAAAGTGCAAATTAAGCTCTTCTGCTAGAACGATGCTGCATATTTCCAGACTGAACTACAGAACCAGTTTAAAAGACTGGAGGATGAGATCTTGCGGCTGTGCACAGGAGCAGAGCCTGGCAGGGTGGGAGATGCTGAGGCCCTGCAGAGGAACCGACTCCTGTTGAAAGACCTTCTGGTGGAGAGAGGGGCTGGAGCGTTGGCCCGGGCCGCTATACGAAGGAGACTGGTATGGACGCCACACTGCGCATTTTTTTGGATTGGAGAAGCACAGGGAAGAGAGAAAGCCCTTTCGCCACTTGATCCTCCCCGATGGGCGTAGTACGTTTGACAAGCACGAGATTTTAACACTCAATACCCTTTTATGAGACCCTGTTCTGTGCTGAGGCCGTGATCAGACAGTGGCTGATCAGTTTCTTTGGGACTTACCAAGTCTTTCAGTCGCAAACAGACATGAGCTGGAAGAGCCTTTGACTCTGACAGAACTTACTGCTGCTGTCCATGAGCAGTCAGTCGGGAAAGCGCCAGGCCTGGACGGACTGACCGCCGAATTTTATAAATGTTTCTGGCCCCTGATTGGTGAAGACTTGTTCTGTGTTTTTCAAGAAAGTGTTGATATGGGCCTTCTTCCATCCAGCTGCTGGAGGGCTGTTCTAACGCTGCTGCCCAAGAAGGGGGATCTGGGACTTCTGAAGAACTGCCGACCGGTCTCGCTTCTCGGTGTGGATTATAAGATCTTGTCCAAAGCTCTGACTAACCGGCTGAAAACATGTGTTTCGACGATCATTCACTGGGATCAGTCTTACTGTGTACCAGGGCGTTCAATTTTTGGTAACCTTTTTTTAGCTAGAGATCTTTTGTCCTTTGTGTCAGAACGAGGTTTGGACGAAGGTCTGGTCTCTTTAGATCAGGAAAAGGCATTTGACAGAGTGGACCACACCTTTCTGTTTAAGACCCTTCAAGCTTTTGGTTTTGGTCCAAAGATTGTTTCTTACATTAGACTCTTGTACCCCAATGTGTGGAGCCTCCTGAACATTAATGGCTCTCTCACCAGGCCTTTTCCTGTCACCAGAGGGATACGGCAGGGCTGTGGGTTGTCTGGGCTGCTGTACTCACTGGCGGTGGAGCCGCTGCTTCAGGCTTTTCGAAAGCGTCTCCAGGGAGCACCGGTACCTGGCATCAGCCTTGGGGGAGGAGTGACTGTTACACTTACTGCTTATGCAGATGACGTCACTGTTTTTATCAGGTCCAACACGGACATGGAGGTGCTTACAGCACTTCTTGGCGATTTCCAGCGTGCCTCTTCCGCTCGCGTCAACTGGAGCAAAAGCGCCACATACCTGCTGGGCCAGTGGTCCGGATGGGGCCCTCCTCAGCTGCCACAGCAGTGTGTATGGGGCAAGGATGGCATCAGAATACTGGGTCTTTACCTGGGAACTGAACGCTTCATGGAAAAGAATTGGAGTGGATTGATTGACAGGATTACTGGACGACTTCAGCGTTGGAGGTGGATTTCGCCCCAGCTCTCATATCGAGGGAGAGTGCTGGTGATTAACAGTTTGGCTGCCTCCATGATGTGGCACCGACTCATGGTGCCGGATCCTCCGATGGACCTGCTGCATCAGGTCCAGAAGGGGTTCATCGATTTCTTCTGGAATGGGCAGCACTGGCTGCCTTCGGGGATTCTTCATTTGCCAGTGTCTGAAGGAGGGCAGGGCCTGGTTCATCTGCTGAGCGAGGTCAGGGGGATGAGGCTCCAGTGTGCACAGACACTGCTTTACAGCACCGAACACCTGCCGTGGATGCATGTGGCCCTCGCCCTGCTCCGCAGCTGCGGAGGCCTTGCATATGATAAACAAATGTTTTTACTTTCTGGAGATGCACTTCAGCTTATTGGAGTGAGTGGTTTTTATGCTGCGGTGCTGAACGCTTGGCGCTTGTTCCGGGTGGCACGGATGGAGAACAACCACTATGGCTTGAGGAACCATTGTTTAATGATTCCTTCTTTTCCTCGCGGCTGACACTTACAAATTCAGTCGATAAGATACTTGTGGAGTTGGGGGTCACAAGGGTAAAACATATTTTACATGCTGAGTCTGGGCACTTTTTGTCACCTGACTCACTTGCTACCCAAGTGGGGTTCCGGTCTGTGAGGCTGCTTGGGAACCTTTACATGCACTTGAAGGTTCTTTTCCCCCCAACCTTTCAAGAATATTTACAGTGGGTTCCGGGTCGAGGTGCGACCTGCCCTTCCTTCCCAGAACTGTGTGTTACCCCGTTGGTAGCTGTTGATCACAGTGACACTGGTCACATACTTTCCTTCCGGTTCTTGCTGAATATCCGGTTCTCCCTGGCAGGGAGGAAACTCCTGTACCATGTTGCCGTTAAGTCTTTTTTCTCTCATGACCTGAAAGGGAGGCCAGATACGAAGTGGAGGCCCATTTGGCTGCTCCAGGGGAGTTTTTGCCGTCATGGAGGCTCCTCTATAAGAGACGGCTTCCCAAACGTTCAGGGGACCTCCAGTGGAGAATCCTGCACTGCATCCTGCCCACCAACAGTTTTGTGTCTCGGTTTAATGCTGATGTTGTGTCTCAGTGTTTGTACTGCAGTGAGCCTGACACTGTTTTCCATACCTTCTGTCATTGTGTCAGACTGGCACCACTGAGTGGGCTGCTGGGTCACTGGTCTGGGGATCATACTCACTGATGCTGTGTCTCAGTGTTTGTACTGCAGTGAGCGTGACACTGTTCTCCATACCTTCTGTCATTGTGTCAGACTGGCACCACTGAGTGGGCTGCTGGGTAACTGGCTCGCTGGTCTGGGGATCATACTCACTGATGCTGTTTTTATTTTTGGTTGTAAATGTTCCAAACCTCGAATGGATAAATGTTATCCACTTGGAAGACTCTACGTCTGCGTCAGGAGGGTCAGGACATTGACGTGTTGGACTTGTTTAAGACCCTGGTGGAGTCACGTGTTCATGTGGACTTTGTGTCTCATCAGGTGACGGACGATTTGGCTGTTTTTCGGAAATAATGGGTTTTCGACAAGGGACCTGTGATTATTTCTGCTGATGGAGTTTTGGTTTTTGCCTGGTGATTCACGCTGAGTTACTCTTCGGGCTGTGATTAGGATTGGCTGCTAACTGTTTAATAAAGGCGGTTAAAAGTAAAAAAAAAAAAGTCTCTCTCTCTCTCTCATCTGTGTCTGAATCAATCAATCCATCATTATTTATATAGCGTGTTTTAACCACAGCGTTTATAAAGTGTTTTGCAAACATTTCAAAAGAAGAAAAAGAAAGAAATTCAAATAAGCTCAGAATAAATAACAATAAGCGAAAAAAAATAAAAATAGAGTAAAAATGTTTTAGTAAAATAAAATAAAAAATAAAAAAATACCATCATAAAGGACTTTAACCACCCATGTCCTCTTTAGGGGCCCCTCCCTCAAAGGGGCCTCTAGCCCCTATGTCTTCTGGGGGAAGCGACCGCCCCCCCACAATTACTGATATTAATAAAAGCATAAAATAATAAAACTGATTATCATAGATTATTATATGCGGTGGTGAAAAGATGCCTTTTCAGCCCAGTTTTGAAAGTACTGAGACATTCAGTAGCTCTCAGGTTTTCTGGGAGAGAGTTCCAGAGTTTGGGCTCATAGTGACTAAAAGCTGCCCCCTCCCTCCCCAGCCGGGTTTTAGGAATAATCAGTAAATTACTACCGGATGATCTGACTGATCTGCCTGGGACATACCTTACAGTCATGTTACTGAGGCAGGACAGAGCTAAACCACGTAAATATTTACAAATTAGCAAATGAACTTTAAAATCAATCCTAGAAGACAGAGGAAGCCAGTGCAGGGATGTGAGAGCAGGTGTGATGTGATCCCTGTGACTGGTGCGTGTTAACACTCCGCCAGCGACATTCTGGGGTCGTTGTAGATGTGATCCCTGTGACTGGTGCGTGTTAACACTCCGCCAGCGGTATTCTGGGGCCTTTGTAGATGTGATCCCTGTGACTGGAGCGTGTTAACACTCCGCCAACGGCATTCTGGGCCCGTTGTAGATGTGATCCCTGTGACTGGTGCGTGTTAACACTCCGCCAGCGGCATCCTGGGCCCGTTGTAGATGTGGTCCCTGTGACTGGTACGTGTTAACACTCCGCCAGCGGCATTCTGGGCCCGTTGTAGATGTGATCCCTGTGACTGGTGCGTGTTAACACTCCGCCAGCGGCATTCTGGGCCCGTTGTAGATGTGATCCCTGTGACTGGTGCGTGTTAACACTCCGCCAGCGGCATTCTGGGCCCGTTGTAGATGTGAAACAGACAAGAGGGCATTACAGTAATCTATTCTACTAGATACAAAAGCAGGTTTTATTTAATACTGACAAGACCCCCTCCACTCTGCAAACAAGTAAACCAACTTCCTTTCTTTTTAACAACCTAAGCAGTTCTGTTAACCTGCTTTATGACTTTATGGTCGTGTTTCCACAAACTGTGCTTGCTTTGCAGAACAGTATTTCCCTTTTAAGGTTACCCATTTTAAATCTGGTGTAGGATCACACATGCACATATCACAAAGCTTAAATTCCAGGTGGCCTGAGACAAGGCCTACCCTGGTACGAGAGGCACACATTGGCCTAGGCCTCAAAGGGGGTTCGTGACCTGCTTTGCACCCTTGCTAAACACCTCTGGGAACTCCTTCAAGACTATTGGAAAACCATTTCAGGTGACTACCTCTTGAAGCTCATTGAGAGAATGCCAAGAGTGTGCAGAGCAGTAATCAGAGCAAAGGGTGGCTATTTTGAAGAAACTAGAATATAAAACACGTTTTCAGTTATGTCACCTTTTTTTGTTAAGTACATAACTCCACATGTGTTCATTCATAGTTTTGATGCCTTCAGTGAGAATCTACCAATGTAAATGGTCATTTAAATAAAGACAACACATTGAATGAGAAGGTGTGTCCAAACGTTTGGCCTGTACTGTATATCTGTTAAGCCGGATGATGCATCACAGCTCTCGGTTAGCAGACTGTGGACTAGATATCCGGTGCTGGATGGCAAATAATTTCTTTGTGTTAAACACAGAAAAACAGAAGTACTGTTAACTGGTCCGAAGGCGGCTTGAAATAAGTTTGACAGCCTCAACCTTGGTGGTCTTCCTACCCAACCTGACACAGTGGTCAGAGATCTTGGTGTTCTGGTTGATTCAGATTTATGTTTCGATGCTCACATAAAAAGCATCACTAAAGCTGTGTTCTGTCCTGTACGGAACCTAGCCAAGCTTCGGAAGATGCTCTCCTTTCATGAAGTGGAAACACTAACACCTTTATAACTTCCAGGCTGGATACTGTAATGCCTTCCTTTCTGGGTGTCCATCTGGATCCTCACATAAACTTCAGCTGGTACAAAATGCAGCAGCCAGAGTTCTTACAAACACTAATAAATGTGATTATATTAGCCCTGTTCTATGCTCCCTTCATTGGCTTCCAGTTAGTCTCGGATTAACTACAAAATACTGCTATTGATTTATAAAACACTGAATGGCCTTGCAGCAGAATACCTTAGTAACCTGCTGGCCTTATACAACCCTCCTGGCTTTCTTCCATCTCAAGGAGCAGGATATCTGTTAGTACCAGGGTAGAAAGAGCTACGGCAGGCTGCAGAGCTTTCTCTTATAGAGCTCTTCAGCTGTGGAATAGTCTTCCAGCGGATGTGCGGGATTCAGGCTGACTTTCAATATTCAAGTCCAGACTAACACCTGTTCAGACTAAACCTGTTCAGTTTAGCTTATAGGGACTCTAGTTCTAGCTCTAGCTAACTGCTCACTCCCAGTCAGACCTATAGTGTGAGGTGTAGAGCTGGGTGGGGATCGGTGCCATTGGCTTTGGATAAACTGAACTGTCAGTCTGTCACTTTAGCTTCACACCCCCTTGTGGAATTGGAGTGTTGACATTCAGGGACTCCCCATGCCTGCGTTCCCACCTGCCTCTCCCTCCTACTTATGCTGCCATAGCCATATCTGCCGGAGCTTACATACTGCACCCACCTAACTGTTTGCACTGCCTCTAGTCTCCCCTACTTTGGCTAACTGCACATTTTATTTCCCCTACTCACCCTGGGCTGTGCTGCCTGGAGACCCCGAATTTTAAGGATATCCTACCTACCCTGCTGCCTGCGACGTCTCCACTACCTGTTAGTACTTCCGGCCTGCTCACCCTTCTGCCTGTGACATCTTCCCTGTTTACCCTGCTGCCGTACTACTGTTCGCCCCCCCATCTGAAGCAGCTCCAGCACTTGCCTGTCATCACCTCCCTGCCCCCCGCTTTGTGACTGAAATGTTAAGATTGGGATAATGTGAATTAGGACTTTGCCATCTTGATCATTTGACTTCCTCTGCTGCCCCCTGGAGGATGGGCTCCCCCTTTGTTTCTGGTTAGGGTTAGGGCTTCCTCTGCTGCCCCCTGGAGGATGGGCTCCCCCTTTCAGTCTGGTTAGGGTTAGGGCTTCCTCTGCTGCCCCCTGGAGGATGGGCTCCCCCTTTGTATCTGGTTAGGGTTAGGGCTTCCTCTGCTGCCCCCTGGAGGATGGGCTCCCCCTTTGTATCTGGTTAGGGTTAGGGCTTCCTCTGCTGCCCCCTGGAGGATGGGCTCCCCCTTTGGGTCTGGTTAGGGTTAGGGCTTCCTCTGCTGCCCCCTGGAGGATGGGCTCCCCCTTTGTATCTGGTTAGGGTTAGGGCTTCCTCTGCTGCCCCGTGGAGGATGGGCTCCCCCTTTGGGTCTGGTTAGGGTTAGGGCTTCCTCTGCTGCCCCCTGGAGGATGGGCTCCCCCTTTGGGTCTGGTTAGGGTTAGGGCTTCCTCTGCTGCCCCCTGGAGGATGGGCTCCTCCTCTGAGTCTGGTTCCTCCCAAGCTTTCGTCTTTCTAGGGTAATTTTCCTTGCCACTGTCCCCTCTGACTTGCTCACTGGGGGCTTTGGGCAGGGATGCTGTAAAGTGCTTTGAGATGATGTAATGTTGTGAAAACACACTATGCAAATAAAACTGAACTGAACTGAAATTGCATTCAGTGATTGGTGGGGGGACTCAAAATGAGATCTGAACCAGCAACCTTCCGCTCATGGACACAGAGTCCGAGCCCAAAGAGTCACGCACCACACCCAGTATTTACAGAAATGCTTCCTACAGCATCCAGAACTGAAACGAATATGAGTGGTTTTCCCACTATTAATGAAAACTGGACCATTCTGTATGATGCTGTATCTTTGGTTATTTGTTACACAAAGGATGGTCGTGGAAATCTTGTCTTTTTTGTTTTTACTACCTCACTACCTTCAGTTAATATGAACCAGATTAAAAAGGAACCTTGTTGATAAAAGAGGGGAAATAAATGACATATATACATATTCATTTCATATTTTAAACAATGTTTATCAATTTCTGCCAGACTAGATGTGTCGTCACATCCTCAGCCAGGTGCAGCTGAGGCCAGCAGAGGGCGCCAGTGAGCAGCCAGAGACAGCAGTCATACGGAAGCTCCCAGCTCTGGGCTCCATCACATGAACACGCCTGCTGACAATAACACTCACATACCACTGATACACCCTGTGGATAAAGAGCCTCACTGTTTCTATAGCAGGTTAGGATGCTGTGCCGTGATCAGAAGGCAGACTGGATGGGAATGGAAACGTAGTAACAAACAAAAAGTGACATCACTACCTTCAGGATTAGCTGCTGCTATACAAACAGCTATAGCTGTGATTATTAAAATAAAACCCACTTATTAATCCATGAGGAGAAATATATAATATATATTACACATTTCAAACCATATTCATGTATTACTGCCAGACCAGACATGATTTCCCATCCCCACGTCACTTACAGAGCCGTCCTGGAGTTCTTGACCACAGGCAGCAGCCTGCAGTGCTGTTTATCCGATCTGATGTATTTCTTCAGGTCAAACACATCCAGCTCCTCATCTGACATCAGCATCACAAAGGCCAGAGCTGAGTACTGTGCAGGTGAGAGGTCATCTGATGAAATGTTTCCTGAATTCAGGTATCTTTGTACTTGCTCTACTAGAGAATTGTCACCAAGTTCAGTCAGACAGTGGAACAGGTTGATGGTCCTTTCTGGAGATAAATTCTCCTGTATTTTCTCCTTGATGTATTGGGCTACTGTGATGGACTGGCCCCCCGTCCTGGGTTGTTCCCTGCCTTGTGCCCATTGCTTCCGGAATAGGCTCCAGACTCCCCGCAACCCTGACGGATAAGCGGTTTGGCAAATGGATGGATGGATGTATTGGACTGTTTCCATAATGGTATGTGAGCTGGTTTCTGTCGGCCCCAGTAGCTTTTGTAACAGAGTCTTACTGGAGTCTGTTGAGAGGCCCAGGAGGAAGCGGAGGTAGAGGTCCAAGTGTCCATTCTTGCTCTCTAATGCCTGATTCACTGCAGTCTTCAGCAGGTCAGCTGATGAGTTTGACAGAAACACATATAAAGCAGCGAGATACTCCTGGATGCTCAGATGCACAAAGCAGTACACCTTCTCCTGGTACAACCCATACTCCTCTTTAAAGACTTCTGTGCACACTCCAGAGTAAACTGAAGTTTCAGTGACATCAATGTCATTCCCTGTCAGATCATGCTCATAAAATATGAGATTTCCTTTCTCCAGGTTGTCAAAAGCAAGTTTACCAAGTTTTAAAAGGAATTGCTTACTGTATTCCTTAAGCTTAGTTTTTTGGTTTTTCATATACTTGTCATTTTTTAAACTTGTCTGAAAGATCAGGAAGTGTGTGTACATTTCAGTCAGAGTCCTTGGAATTTCTCCCCTGTCAGTCTCACTAAAAAGCCTCTTAAGCACAGTGGCTGAAATCCAGCAGAACACAGGAATGTGGCACATGATGAAGAGGCTCCTTGATGATTTCACATGTGCGATAATCCTGCTGGCCAGGCTCTGATCATTAAATCTCCTCCTGAAATACTCCTCCTTCTGGGCATCACTGAACCCTCGTATCTCTGTCACCTGGTGGACACACTTAGCAGGTATCTGATTGGCTGCTGCTGGCCGGGAGGTTATCCAGAGGAGAGCGGATGGGAGCAGATTCCCCTTAATGAGGTTAGTCAACAGCACATCCAGTGACGTTTTCTTTGTTACATCAAACCAGCTCTCATTGTTCTGAAAATCGAGAGGAAGGCGACACTCATCCAGACCATCAAAGATGAACAAGACTTTGTACCTAAACAGCTCAGTGGATTGAAATGATTTCAGTTCTGGGACAACGTGGTGAAGCAGTTCAATCAGACTGTATTCACCCTTAATCAAATTCAGGTCCCGGAAAGGAAGAGCAAATATGAAGTGAACATCCTGGTTTGCTTTTCTTTCTGCCCAGTCGAGAATAAATTTCTGCACAGAGACTGTTTTCCCGATACCTGCCACCCCTTTAGTGAGTACAGTTCTGATAGGTGTCACACGCCCACATAAGGGTTTAAATATATCATTGCACTTGACTGTAGTATCTTCTGTTCGCCTTTTCTTGGATGCTGTTTCAATCTGTCTCACTTCATGTTCATCATTCCCAGTCCCACCTTGAGTTATGTAGAGTTCTGTGTAAATCTCACTGAGAAGTGTTGGCTGTCCTTCCTTAGCTTTCCCTTCAAATACGCACTCACATTGCTTCTTAAGTTTACGTTTGATTTCCTGTTGATGTTGCAACATGAGCTGCCCTGAAAAGAAATGAGAGGAAAATGCACTAATTCTCACCGTGATCCTGACCAGTATGAGAGGAAGAATATCTTCCAAAAACACACTTTTTTGCACATACATATCCTGATATTTCCCTGTGACTGTGAATGTGAAACTGAAAGTTTTATCATGCGTATTTTACTGGAACACCGCATACAGGACCGTGAATAAGCCTTAGGCAGCCAAAGGAAATGTTTAAAGCCATTTATCTGGGTAGTAAGTGTATATCTGCTCAGAACCAAAAAAAACACAAAACCCCTTTTCATTTCCCAAACCTCTCCTCAGGGGCACCACAGCCAGTCCATGTATTTGTTAAATTTCACCACCAGCTCACTTCATGAATTAATTAAATTAGTTTAAAACTCAGTGAGATATTGATCAGCCACATGAGGTGTGTTAGTGGTCAAGTAAAAAAATATATGGATATACTGCACGAAATATTAAGGAGATTTTGGGAGAGGTTCTGAAATGGCAAACACACTTTGACATACATATTATAGTAGTTCTACACCAACATGAAGACCATTTAAACATCCTTTTCTTTGGCTGCCTAAGACGTTTACACAATATTGTACATGTACATAATATTATAAAGTTCTTACTCTTGTCCAGCAGGTCAGCAAGATCATTTTGCTTCATGGTCCTCAGGATGTACAGTGTGATCTTCAGAGCTACTTCTCTAACACTGGTCTTCTGCATCTGACCATCACAGTCCAGGTCATTGTCCTCCTCCAGCTGAGGCTCAGAGCATTCTGGGTAATTCTGATCTAGGTACCTCACAAACGTCTTCAGTTCCTCCTTTAGGAACTTCATGGCTTTTTCCTCTAGTGACTAAAATAAACAGTGACAGTTTATTATTGCTACTTACACCAAACCTTTTCAGAATTTCACTTGTGAATCATAGTTTAAAACATATTTTCTTTAACATGATGAATTTCTTATTATACAGCTGTATAAAATATAAGCTAATTGACATAACAGCCAAGAAAATATATATCAGCAAAAAATACAAACCTTCAATATGGATGATAAACCCGATTTATCATGTAGATCTGAACTGCAATCTTCTATTTGGTCTCTGTGAATTAGGCAGAAACATAAAGACCTCAATTCATCTACACAAATGTAACTGAAAGACTGAAAAGTTCCCCATTAAAATTGCTGTTACTGCAGATAAAGAATAACATTGTGGTATATTACAACACCAATTCCAAAAAGTTGGGCGATTGTGCAAATTGTAAATAAAAACAGAATGCAATGATATGGAAATCTCATAAACCTGTATTATATTCATAACAAAGTATAGAAAACATATCAGATGTTTAAACTGAGACATTTTGCTATTTCATGAAAAATATTGGCTGATTTTGAATTTCATGACAGCAACACGTCTCAAAAAAGTTGGGATGGAGGCAATAGGAGGCTGGAAAAGTTAGTGGTACAAAAACCCAAAAGCTGGAGGAACAATTTGCAAATAATTATGTCAATTGGCAACAGGTGAGTAACATGACTGGGTATAAAAAGAACATCTTAGAGTTGCAGTGTCTCTCTGAAGTAAAGATGGGCAGAGGGTCACAATCCCCCTAATACTGCACTGACAAATAGTGGAGCAATTTCAGAAAGAAGTTCCTCAGTATAAAATTGCAAAGAGGTTGAATATTTCACCATCTACAGCACATAATGTAATCAAACGATTCTGAGAATCTGGAGAAATCTCTGTGAAAACCAGACTAGATGCCTGTGATATTTTGGCCCTTAGGCAGCACTGCATCACAAACAGGCATGATTCTGTAATGGAATCACTAAATAGGCTCAGGAATATTTCCCAAAAACATTGTCAGTGAACACAATTCGCACTGCCATGCACAGATGCCAGTTAAAACTCTATCATTCAAAGAAGAAGCCGTATATGAACATTATCCAGAATCACCGACGTCGTCTCTGGGCCAAAGCTCATTTAAAATGGACTGCGGCTGAGTGGAAAACTGTTCTGTGGTCAGTCGAATCTAAATTTGAAATTCTCTTTGGAAACCAGGGACACCATGTCATCCGGACTAAAGAGGAGAAGGACCACCCAGCGTGTTATCAGCACTCAGTTCAAAAGCCAGCATCTCTGATGGTGTGGGGGTGCATTAGTACATATGGCAGGGGCAGCCTGCATATCTGGAAAGACACCATCAATGCTGAAAGGTATATCCAGGTTCTAGAGCAACAGATGCTCCCATCCAGACGACGTCTCTTTCAGTGAAGACCTTGCATTTTCCAACATGAAAATGCCAAACCACACACTCCATCAATTACAACATGATGGATTCGTAGAAGAAGGGTCCGGGTACTGAACTAGCCTGCCAGTGGTCCAGATCTTTCAGTCATTGAGAATATTTGGTGCATCATAAAACTAAAAATATGACACAGAAGATCTAGGACAGTTGAGCAACTAGAATCCTGTATCAGACAAGAATGGGACAACATTCCTCTCCCAAAACTCAAACTGATCTCCTCAGTCCCCAGACATTTACAGACTGTTGTTAAAAGAAGAGGAGATGCCACACAGTGGTAAACATGGCCTTGTCCCAACTTTTTTGAGATGTGTTGCTGCTGCAACATTCAAATTTTTGCTTACAATGATGCATTTTCTCAGTTTAAACATTTGATATGTTTTCTGTTCTGTTATGAATAAAATATAAGTTTATGAGATTTCCATATCACTGCATTCTGTTTTTATTTACAATTTGCAGAACGTCCCAACATTTTTGGAATTGGGGTTGTAGTTTGGAAAGATGTATCTGCCATGTTAAGCTTTATTCACTGGGGCGGCTTCCTGATTCTCTCATGACAGCAGAAGAGAACCAGTGACATCAGGCTCCAGCACACAGAGACACAGCAGGCAGGAAGGACAGTTTTCTATGCAGCCCTTTGTACCCAGTAAACACCGCTCTTGTTTTACACGCTTTCCGACTATAGATCTGTTACCTCTCAGGGCTCTTTCTGTTACACCCCACAGGGGGGCGCATTTCATGACTTGCACTATAAATGTTGCGACTCACAGCTTCTAATGTCCTGAGGCCCCACTGGCCCCACTGGCCCGGTCCATAACCCAGCCGAGGCTCCAGGGGGCGCTATCTTGGGGCACCTTCAGCCACCGGCTCATTCCCCCACCGTGAGCTAAGAAGCGCTACTGGGGATCTTTCCTGCCTGCTGCCGTTAGACACCACAATGCCTGCTGTCGATGTGCAGCCCCCACAGCCAGCCTTAACGTCCCATTTTTAACTATTTAAAATGTTTTATCTATATTTATGTATTGAACTATACTGTATGGTATTTTCAGGATTTTTTCTTTGTGTACTGTACACTTTTTAAACTTGTTATCCTACAGAAATTTCATTTACTTCTAAAAATGTTTACTTATATTTGCACTGAATCAGCAAAATGTAATTGTCACCTTTGGCAAACAAACCAATAGTCTTTCTCTTTTTTGTCTGATGATACTGGTTCATTATTAAGCCACATTGTTCCATTAAACATGTTAAACCGAAGCCTTAGTCTGAGCATAATCTAATGGATTCATGAGTGAAATTATTTATTAACACAGAAACATCCGTCTCGCATGTTGACAATCTATTGCTGAGTCATTCTTAAATGGACATGCAGGGGGAAACAGGCAAACCAGGTTTTTCCAGCTCTGTGCTGTGGACTGAAATTTAAAATCCACTTTGCGATTAAATAATTTCCAATTCCAGCTCGCAGAAAGTCAGGTTTTACAGTAATCCTCATCCATTTACCTCGGATGTTATTTATATAGAATACAGACAAAACTTTTGTTTAAATTCTCAAGGTGATGGAATCTGTTAAAGGTAAAAATTGGTGCATTCATTGTAAATATGTTATTTCCTCATAGCTTGTATGAGTCTCTGTGCCATTTGACTGAGAGTCTGAATGTCATTAACAGTGTTTGTTTAAATGCACATTTACCTTTGATCTGTAGGAAAAGGTTCCTCTCTGAAGGTGAGTGGTTGCTTCATTGACGCGTCACTCTTCATGGAAACACAGCTGGGTACAGGGGAGTCTGCTCTCTCCATCAGGACACTGTGGGCAGCGAGAGGAAACAAACCCTCATGGTATAAATATAATTCATACAATGGGGACGGCATCACACTGCTGTTTAGCCTTCTGCTCTGTCTTCATGTACTTTGATATGCTGTGAAGATCTTGATGTAAACAGACTTATTTACAGTCGGCTGTTAAGGAAATTGTCTCATCTAAAATTTAGATATTATATGAAACTTTTAGCATCACTCTTAAAAACCTCCACAACTAGACTTCACTGATGTTCCTTTTTACCTATTTGTATATGTTTTTGTTTGTTGGTTTAGTTTTGTTATGTGGCCATTTTGTATAGGAGGGATGGTCTGTTGCTCGCCTCTAGTATAAAAGAACTGGCTGATTGTGGAAGAAGACGGTGAAGACAGAAGATGGCGAGGTCTTTTTATTAAGCTACACATATTAAAGTGCTGCCCACTGACCAGCCCTAGCTAGGAGCCCAGTTTACTTTTATGTTATGGCCTGACTATAGACCCAGAGAGACATGCATGCTAGTGGCTGTAACACTGTTACCTCTCAGGGCTCTTTCTCTTACACCCCGCAGGGGGGCGCATTTCAGAAGCAGATCCATCCATTTTTATGCTGATCCAGACCAGATGATTCCTGCTGGGGCCTCTGTGAACATGAAGGGTAGGTAGATACATAGATAAATACACAATATCGAGGACTCAGCATTTTTACATCAAACTGATGAATTGTGTCTCCATTCTGTTATGTTCCATGTGTAGAATTACACAAAGTAAAGAGGTTTAATGGAAACTTTCAATGCCACATTTTTTATAAATAATTATATGTATAAACATCCCCTCCTGGAGCCGAAACCTTATCCTGGTGGAGGGGTTTGCGTGTTCCAGTGATCCCAGGAGCTAAGCTGCCCGGGGCTTTATGCCCCTGGTAGGGTCACCGAAGGCAAACAGGTCCTGGGTGAGGAACCAGACGAACTGCGGCTCATTAGACCCCTTATGATGAGTAAAACATAGATTCACGTTTTCCCTCCCCCGGATGTGGGTCACTGGGCCCTTCCTTCCCCCCCACAGCCAGGCCTGCACCCATGGTGCCTGGTCGGGCTAAGCCTGAAGAAGGCATGTAGGCTCCCCCTCCAGTGGGCTCATCACCTGTAGGAGGGGCCAAAGGGGTCGGGTGCAGTGTGAGTTGGGCAGTGGCTGAAGGCAGGGACCTTCGCTTGGATCCTCAGCTGCAGAAGTTGGCTCTAGGGAGATGGAATATCACCTCTCTGGTGGAGAAGAAGCCTGAGCTGGTGTGTGAGGTTGTGAGGTTCTAACTAGACTTTTATGGATGGAATTTCTAGGCACAGCCAGGGCACTGAGGGTTTGGTGACCTCAGGTTTGGGTCTCTGCTTTTTGCAGATGATGTGGTTCAGTTGGCTTCAGCGGACTGTGACCTTCGGCTCTCACTGGAGCAGTTCGCAGCCAAGTGTGAAGCGGCTGGGATGAGGATCAGCACCTCAAAATCCGAGACCATGGTCCTCAGCCGGAAAAGGGTGGAGTGCTCTCTGGGTTGGGGAGGAGGTACTTCTCCAAGTGGAGGAGATGAAGTATCTCGGGGGCTTGTTCATGAGTGTGGGAAGGATGGAGCAGATCGACAGGCAGATCAGTGCAGAGTTAGCAGTGATGCGGGCACTGCATCAGTCCGTCATGGTGAAGAAGGAGTTGAACCAAAAGGCAAAGCTCTCGATTTACCAGTCAATTTACTTTCCTACCCTCACCTGTGGTCATGAGCTATGGGTAGTGACTGAAAGAACGAGGTCGCGAATACAAGTGGCTGAAATGGGTTTCCTCTATAGGATGGCTGGGCTCTCCCTTGGAGATAGGGTGAGGAGCTCAGTCATTCGGGAGGGACTCAGAGTAGAGCTGCTGCTTCTCCGCAGGGTGGCTGGGCTCTCCCTTAGAGATAGGGTGAGAAGCTCAGTCATTCGGAGGGGACTCAGAGTAGAGCTGCTGCTTCTCCGCATGGTGGCTGGGCTCTCCCTTAGAGACAGGGTGAGGAGCTCGGTCATTCGGAGGGGACTCAGAGTAGAGCTGCTGCTCCTCCGCAGGGTGGCTGGGCTCTCCCTTGGAGACAGGGTGAGGAGCTCGGTCATTTGGGAGGGACTCAGAGTAGAGCCGCTGCTCCTCTGCATTGAGAGATGACTGCAGTGGGTGCATGTATACAGCAGTGATATTCCAGCAGACCAGGGGAGGGCAGATGTACTTAAACAAAGTACATCTACACAGTACAGTACAAAATCAATGACCTCCATCACACCTATCACCCCCCTACCCTCCCCCCTGGACCTCAGAATACACGAAGCGGATGTGAGTCTGCTGTTCCAGAAACAGAAATCCAAGAAGCCCCCGGACCAGACGGTGTCTCCCCCTCCTGCCTCAAACCCTGTGCTGATCAGCTGGCTCCCATCTTTACCCGCATCGTCAATAGATCCCTGGAGCTGTGTGAAGTTCCCTCCTGCTTCAAACGCTCCACCATTATCCCGTCCCCAAGAAACCCACCATCACAGGACTGAATGACTACAGACCTGTCGCCTTGACGTTTGTGGTCATAAAATCCTTTGAACGTCTGGTTTTAGCTCATCTGAAGGACATTACAGGACACCAGCTGGACCCCCTGCAGTTTGCCTACCGGGCAAACAGGTCGCTGGATGATGCAGTGAATATGGGGCTGCATTATATCCTGCAACATCCCGACCATCCAGGAACTTATGCCAGGATCCTGTTTGTGGACTTTAGTTCTTTTGACACCATTGTGCCTAATCTCCTCTCCTCCAAACTCTCCCAGCTCAACGTGTCACCAGCTACCTGCCAGTGGATCACCAGCTTCCTGACAGACAGGAAGCAGCAAGTAAGGCTGGGGGGGTCACTTCTGAAACACGGTCCCTCAGTATCGGTGCCCCTGAAGGATGTGTCCTCTCCCCACTGTGCTTCTCCCTCTACACCAATGACTGCACCTCCAGGAACTCAGTTGTAAAACTCCTGAAGTTTGCAGACGACACCATCATTGGACTCATTCAGGATGGTGATGAGTCTGCATACCGGCAGGAAGTGGAGCGGCTGGTACTCTGGTGCAGTCAGCACAACCTGGAGCTGAACACGCACAAGACTGTAGCGATGACAGTGGACTTCAGGAGACGTCTGTCATCACTGCTCCCCCTCACCATATCAGACAGCCCGGTGTCTACTGTGGAGTTCTTCAAGTTCCTGGGTACCACCATCTCCCAGAACCTGAAGTGGGAGACCAACATCTCCTCCATCCTCAAAAAGGCCCAGCAGAGGATGTACTTCCTGAGACAACTGAGGAAGTACAGTCTTCCACAGGAGCTGCTGATCCAGTTCTACACTGCAGTCACTGAGTCTGTCCTCTGCTCCTCCATCACAGTCTGGTATGGAGCAGCCACCAAACAGGACAGGAAGAGACTGCAGCGGACCGTACGGACAGCAGAAAGATCATCGGTGCCCCCTGCCCTCCATCACAGTCTGGTATGGAGCAGCCACCAACCAGGACAGGAAGAGACTGCAGCGGACCGTACGGACAGCAGAAAGATCATCGGTGCCCCCCTGCCCTCCATCACAGTCTGGTATGGAGCAGCCACCAAACAGGACAGGAAGAGACTGCAGCGGACCGTACGGACAGCAGAAAGATCATCGGTGCCCCCCTGCCCTCCATCACAGTCTGGTATGGAGCAGCCACCAAACAGGGCAGGAAGAGACCGCAGCGGACCGTACCGACAGCAGAAAAGATCATCGGTGCCCCCTGCCCTCCATCCAGGACCTGTCTCTCTGAAGATCCAGGAAAATGGCAGGAGAATCATCACAGATCCCACACACCCTGGACACAGACTTTCTGAGCTGCTGCCCTCTGGCAGACGATATAGAAGCCTGCAGACCAGGACACCCGACACAGGAACAGTTTCTCTCCCCTCGCCATCTCCCTCCTAAACAGCTGATCTGTCACACTGCTAAACACCTACAGCACTGCAACTGCACTGTATGTACAGTCTGTGGAATATATTTCTGTATTCTTTGTATTTTCTGTATATAAGATTTACGTTGTTTACTATATCGTATTGTTCATTTACACACTTTATGTGTATATGTGTGTATGTATATATGAATGTATATATGTACACATGTATATATATATACACAGTATCCATAAATATATTTATATTTATAAATGGTATAAACATATTATACATACAAATAACACTTTTATACATTTTTTAACATTTACCTTTATATTTATATATAAATCCATATTACATATTCATATTGTAGATTGTTGTTGTTTTTACACTGTTATGCTCGAGAGACCATCGACCGGAATCTAATTCCTTGTATGTGTTTGCTCACATACTTGGCCAATAAACGCGATTCTGATTCTGATTCTGATTTTGAGACTGATTTTCAAGGGACCTAAAAGTATGACAAGTCCAAATCGCTATTACAACAGTTCCGAATATACTTTAACCATGTCGAAGTCACAAAGATTTTCCTATTTTTTCCTCAACTCGTTCTCACACTGACAAGAAAAAAAAAAACAATAAATCGGCTCGACAAGTAGCCGCTAGTCAGGAAGACGATGACTCCCATTCTATCGTGGGCGGTGCCGATTCTGTGCTGACCGGATTTTGGCTCGTATCCATGGTATTGTAAAATCCCTAGACGCTTTGGACGATATAAAATCATCAATCTCCTCCATTGAGAGATCTCTTTCTAGCTTATTACTGTTAATGATTTGTTGTGATTGTTCGGCTCCACTACTTACGGTTTGGCGGAGTGCCCCCAACCCCCGCCCCCAGTGGACATACATATGGGGTGATTGGTGTACGGATTGATTCTGATCGTGTATGGACTAATCATCCCGAGATTCAAATACGCTGTCCATGATTCACCCATAATATTATTGTGCCATGGTTGAACTGCACAAACATGTTTTCATTGATCACTTATAAAACTTGTTTTTCAAGAATAACTTCTCACAGAAAGAGTTAGAACACCTGTCTTGTCTTGTCTTGTCGTTCTCTGGAGAAATGGACGCTTAATTACCTTGCTTCTCCCAGGGGAAAAGAGGAAACGTTGCTCAAAAAGTTTATGTCTCTAAAATCACACCGTGTGTTTATTAACAGGTATTAAATGTGTCACCTCCCCCACTCCCCCCCCCCTCCGTATTTACCCCAGTCGGTGTCCGCGGTGTATGATTCATTCCTGCTCGCTGACTCTGCTGCGCCCTTTTCGGGACTGATAATAAAGAGCTCATACTTATACACACACACACAACACAATTAACCCTGTGTGCACGTGTATGTGTGTGTATGTATATATATATATATATATATATATATATATATATATATATATATATATATATATATATATATATATACACAATACCTTCTGTAATTCAGCTGCGCTGTGGGTTGCGTTTGACTTATTCTTTGCCGATTATTAAAATCAGACTTGCGTACTATTTGCATTAAACAATTTAAATACGACTACAAAGTATGACTACAATTAATCAGCACATTTCAGATTGGAGAACACAGAACAGATCCGTGGTAAAACCTTTGATTTAATAAAATGTTAAGCATTGAGTTTAACCCGGATGTTTCGGGACACTAGCATTAATCCCCAACACTTAAAAAAAGAACAATTTAATATAGCTTCAAAATATTACAGCCTACGTCCCGGTCCATGTTTACGCAGCACCACATATTAGGCGAACTCATGGCTGAGCGTAAGTAATTAAATATTATTAGTGATGTTAATTCGAAAACTCTTCTGATACACGTACAGTAACCTACTGTGCTGTACGGACGTATATTTAATGTTTAATTATATTGAAAATTTTAAATTCCGCTATATATGTAGGCTGTGTTAAACATATCAATTTTATTATTATTAATTTCATTTTACCTTGAAACATAGAATATCTTTACATTATTCCAGAATCTTGATAAAATGTTTCTTGATAAAATAGCGACTCTGCCTTTAAAATCCTGACACTTAATTTCACTTTCGTTTACAGGCAGGAAATGATCAGCTCCGTTTCATGCAAAAAATGGACACGGACTCAGCGGCACATCATAGGGTTTTTGGGGGAATATTATCTATGTGACTTAATAATTAGTAACAATAACCGTAATTCGGTTATAACACACATTCAGGATGATCGTGCATGTAAAAAGCGGTACTGCAGTAACACTTAAATTATTAACAGTGGCGATTTGAGAAATTTTGATTTTAGAAATGGGGGGATCCAAGCTATCTGGGGGGGTCAAAGACAAAACTGTGTAATTTTATAATATCATCAAAATATATTAACTGGTTTAACGAAGTAAAAGTCAAACTAA
This sequence comes from Brienomyrus brachyistius, assembly GCF_023856365.1. NCBI lineage: Eukaryota > Metazoa > Chordata > Actinopteri > Osteoglossiformes > Mormyridae > Brienomyrus > Brienomyrus brachyistius. The sequence continues at coordinate 1,674,256 of NW_026042338.1, read as the reverse complement.
ACACTTGAATCACACTTTTTTTTTATTTCCAATGCTCAACAAGAACAGGTAATATATTTTACAGACAGAACATTAAACAAAACATGAACAAACAAAAATTCAGACGGTTATTACAAAGTAAAAGATACCATCTCAATACCACATATGACAGAACATTTTAGCACTATGTCTATACATCAGGTAAAAACGCATCAAATCAGGATACCATATTCAGATTGTTTTTCATTTTTAGACTTTCTGATTAGATTAATATAATTTATCTGTATTGTCAAGCTCGGCTCGTACGATCCTCCTGTGTGCCACGCCCCCCTCGTTAACCTCATATGAACCCCGACGTTATCAGATGTTTCTTGTTGTTTCATTCAGTCCTGTGTATTTAAGTCCGTCAGAGTACGTATCCCCAGGTCCGTCATCGACGTCGTGCTCCGTGTTTCCACCACAGATAAACCCATCTAAAGGCGAAATTGATCAGTTTCTTGATAGTATAACCCTTCTGAAATTATCAGACAATCAAGCGATGGCACTGGATTCTCCGCTGACTCCAGATGAACTCCAGGAAGCCCTGAACGGTATGCCCAATAAAAAGGCTCCAGGTCCAGATGGATTTCCAGCAGAATTCTATAAAGAATGTTGTAGGAAACCAAGGAAAATGATAGGCTACCACCAAATATGAATTCTGCTAACATTAGTCTCTTGCTAAAACCAGGCAAAGACCCTACATTGCCTGCCAGCTATCGTCCAATATTCCTTATTAACGTCTCAAAAAGAATAGAGAAGATATTTCTCATAATTCATAATTCATCATCATAATTCATCCTGATCAAACTGGTTGCATAAACGGAGGCACTCATCAACAAATACACGAAGATTACTTACCCTGATAGACTATTCATGCAATAAAAACCTTCAAATTACAATATTGTCTCTAGATGCAGAAAAAGCATTTGATAGAGTTAACTGGAATTTTTTATTTGCAGCTTTACGCAAATTTGGTTTCGGAAACTCTTTCAAAAACTGGTTAAAAATATTATATAGTTCCCCAACAGCATATGTCAGGACGAATGACCAAACATCCTCCAGTTTCTGTCTCAAGAGGGGCACCAGGCAGGGATGCCCTCTCTCCCCCTCACTATTTGCAATTTTTATTGAACCACTAGCAGCAGCAATTAGACAGGCTATAGTGATCAAAGGCATTAAACGCAGGAATGTAGAACATAAGGTAAGTCTTTATGCGGATGATGTGTTACTTTTTCTCCAGCATTAACAAAGCACTCTCTATGAGGTAATTACATTAATAAACTCTTTCTCAAGAGTCTCAGATTATTCGATAAATTGGTTAAAATCTACAGTTCTCCAATTAATTGCTCCTTCCAGAATAATTCTCCCACTTTGAAGATATTAAATATGTAGGTATTAACATTTCACCTAGGCTGGCAGATTTAACTAAACTAAACCATATCCCACTTTTAAAGAAAGTTGAGGATGATCTGGTTAGATGGATATCCCTACCCATATCATGTGGGACGGGTCGCCTCAAGGAAAATGATGGTTTTGCCAAGAATTAATTATTTATTTGCAATGATCCCGAGCAAACCACCACCTGACTGGTTTAGATCTCTGGACTCCACCATCTCTAAATTCCTCTGGAAAGATAAACCCCCACATATTAGCTTAAAAACACTGCAAAGGACTAAGGACAAAGGAGGACTAGATCTGCCTAACTTTCACCACTATTTCTTAGCCAACAGGCTCCAAAACATCTCAGGGTGGTTAAAACATACCCTCTTAGATCAGCCTTGGCTAGACGTAGAACAAGCACTATGCAATAATATAAAGATTTCGGATCTACCATTCATTAGCTCAGACATTAAACGACACGAATGCTTCAAAAGCATCAGTATCAGCTCTTCTCTGACAGCGTGGTGGGAGTTTCTAAAACCGACTGAGTCTTCATTAATCCCATGCAAACGTACTCCCATCTGGAACAACCCTGACGTACTACTAAATAATAATATGATAAACTTCCCAGATTGGAGTTGTAAAGGTATTAAATACTTGGAACATATATTTGAAGGAATAGACTTTTGATATTCCCTTTGACATATTAGTGAAACAATATGGGATTAACAAGAATAGATTTTTAGAATATCAACAAGTTAAAAAAGAAATTAGGGTTTAATCAAATCAAATACCACCAAGTGTGGCAGAATGCCTTAATCTGAAAACCCCCAAATTACTGTCTAAAATATACAGGACACTTTCTGAAATGGATGAATCAATATTCCTTCCTATTGGAAAATAGGAGGCAGATCTATCAGTCAGCTGGGACCACAATTTCTGGTCCAAGATACGTTTAAAAACCTTTAAACTGATTAGAAATCCCAGTTTACAGTTCATACAACAGAAAATCCTGCGTAGAGTGACTATACAGGGCATCGGATGTTCAGGATGGGTTTTACGTCTTCTAACAACTGCTCACACTGTCAAGGCGACACACCTGACAGTTACATCCACGCTTTTTGGTTCTGTCCACCTACTCAGAAGTTCTGGCTCAGGATCTGTGAAGACTTATCAAAGTGTCTGAAATGTACCATTCCAGCCTCTCCTTCAGTCTGCTTGTTGGGCGACCTAGATGGTGTCACTACAGATTTTAACACAACCCACATGGCTTTCACCGCCTTATGCATTGCTAAGAAGACTGTCCTTATGAACTGGAAGAATAAAAATAACCTTAATATCAACCAATATAGAGACAGTTTGTTGAACCATATTAGTCTTGATACAGCTTCTGCCGCCACACTAGATCAATCTCTCTGGGCTCCTTTGATCAGCTCCATCACCTAGTGGGGGTGGGGGGTCATGATTTTGTCCTGCTTTGGTCAGTGTTGTTGGCATGGGGGGGGCATATTGGCTCGGGGCGTCTGGGGGTTCCCTGGGGGTGGGTTGCTGGGGGGGTTCGGTGCTGGGACTGTGGTCCTGGCCTGGATGGGGCTTTGGTGGCTCTTGGGTGGGGTCCTTCTGGCGGCTGCAGGCGGCGCTGCTGGGGGAGCCTGTGCCGGCGGACGTAGGTTACCGGTCTGGTGGCCGTGCTGCTCCTGGGTAGATCCGGGGTGGGCTTGGGGTTCTGGGGGCGCTCTGCCTCCGGGCCGGGGTTCCGGCTGGGCTGGGGGGGCTTGGGTCCTGGTGGGTATGCCGCCGGGGTGTGGGTTGGTGCGTGCACGGGGGCTCGGCCCCGGTGCGGGGGCCTTCGGTGCGTCGGTGGAGCTGGGGGTCTCCTCGGCTGGCGGGGAGGTTCTTACCATCTGTCCGCAGGGGGCCCCTGCTTTTGGGGTATCCACTCTGCAGGGGGGGGGAATCCAATAGAGGAGGAGGAGGGACTCAACCTGGATGTCTTTTGTCTTATGCAGTATGGGAGTTGACTGAATGCTGGGGCGGGGGTAGTTTTTCCTCTGGGGTGGGGTCTGGTGGGGCGCCTTGGGCTCTGTGGGGCCGGGTGGTGCCGCTGCATTGGGCCCCGGTCTGTATGGGCCTGGGCCCCCCGCCCTGGGTGGATTTCGGGGAACGGGGAGTGCCTATGGGGGTCAGCGGGGGAGCTGGCTCCGGGGGGGGGGGAGGTATTTTGCCCCCCCCCCCATTCCTTTCCTCCCCATCCCTAAACGCTTCCCTCCTCCCGCTCCATCACACCACCACACATGTAGGGCTTTGAGGTGTAGGTGCGTTGCTGGGATGCAGGGTAGGTATTCCTCCTCTGTCCCCTCGCGACCACCTGTACCTCATTCATACACTACAACGTAGACACTCTCATTACTTACTCTCTCACGACACATACATTTAGGGCGTTGGGGATGGGCACACAGAATGGCATCCAGAGGGCGGTCTGTTCATTCAGCCTTACCTCTGGTGCCAGGGCCCACATCTCAATTTTAATCACACATAGACATTGAGGGCTCTGGGGAGAGGCCGAGCTAACACCAGCTGTTGGTCAGCAGGGGGTGGTTAGTGCCATGCCCTTCACCTGTTTTAAAAGCACTTTAGAACAACACACACCAACACCACATCTGAGCGGGCGAAGGGGGGCATGGGGTCTTTTCACACCCCCGTTCCCTGTTCGCCATTTGGGGCTGGGGGCTGAGAGGAAGAGCTGGCCGTCTGGTCGGGGTCTGGGCTGGTGGGCTTCTCGGCTACTGCGGGGTCCGGGGTGATCTTCTGGTCTCCTCGCCAGAGGAAAAATAGGGGTCCACATAGAGTATATATGGGGAGTGAGAGTATGTGTACAGCGTTCATTTCTGTGTGTCTAAATGTTGGGTGAATGTGTAAATATTTGTTTATGTCTGCATGAGGGTGGGAACGTATGCTTGTATATGTGTGCGCCTGTTTGTCTATACACACGTGTCAGGTTGGGTCCTAGACTCCACCTGAAATAACATCTCGGGCTATATTCCCCCCCGCCACACTCCCTGCCGGTGGATGGGCTCCCGGCCGCTGGTGCGTTGGTGGTTCTCGATGTCCGGGGCTGGGTGCTCGGGTGGGTGCTGGCTCACCCTCGGCAGCTTCCTGGCGGGATCTGGCCCCCCTGGCTCTGTCGGGCCCTTGCTGGGGGGTGGGGGGGCCCTTGGATCTCTGGGCCCAGGGCCAGGTCTGACCTGGTGGGGCCGGCCGCGCCTGCGGGCTCGCCGCCACGGCCCCCTGGGGCTCCTGCACTGTGGCTGCCGGATGACCTCCCTCCGGAGCTCTCCTCTGCCCTTTTCTGGGTGAGGGCTGCTATTCTCCCTGCGGTGGTCCTCCGGGGGCTCCCATGCCCTGGGGGGCCTCTGGATGTCTGGGGTCTGGGCCTCCTCCGTGTCTGCTTCATGTCCTGGTGTGTGGGGCTGTGGCTCCCCACACACACTACTAGACATTTACATGGAGAAACCTTTTGAACACCAGCGCGCTCACAGATACAGGTGTGCACACAGGGGTACAAGCAGGTACTCACAGACACAAACAGGAGTACAAACAGGTTCTCACAGACACACGCAGGTGTACAAACAGGTTCTCACAGACACACGCAGGTGTACAAACAGGTTCTCACAGACACACGCAGGTGTACAAACAGGTTCTCACAGACACACGCAGGTGTACACACAGGTTCTCACAGACACACACTGTCTTGATCAGCTGTTGCTCCTTAACATTCTAATTGTGATTCGTACAGATGTTGGTTGTTGTTTTCTCTCATCAGCAGGTATTGAAGCAGATTATCTGTGGTTTTCTTTTTTTTCTCTTTCTATCTTCTCTCTTTTCCCTCCCTCTCTCTCTCTCTATTTCCCTTCTTCTCCGTTGTCGTCCTTCTATCCCCCTCTCTCTCCCTCTCTTGAGGAAATAAATAAAAATAAATAAATAAATAGAAATAAAGTAGTCCTCCGCATAGGGGGGGTGGTGGAGGGGAAAAAAAAAAAATAAAAAAAAATAAACTGTGTTTCTGAGTTATGTTTGGGGTCAGACTATGGTGGCTGAGAAAGTTCAGCGCTCAATTCAAAGTTAAAAACGTTGCATATACAGAAAACACATGCAACTTCTAAAACGCGCTGCATTTGAAAGTTAAAAATACGCTGCAAATACAGGAAACATGCAACTTCTAAAACACGCTGCAAATACAAAAAACACATGCAACTTCTAAAACCTGCTGCAAATACAAAAAACACATACAACTTCTAAAACGCGTTGCATTTGAAAGTTAAAAACGCGCTGGAAATACAGAAAACACATGCAACTTCTAAAACGCGCTGCATTTGAAAGTTAAAAATACGCTGCAAATACAGGAAACATGCAACTTCTAAAACACGCTGCAAATACAAAAAACACATGCAACTTCTAAAACGTGCTGCAAATACAAAAAACACATACAACTTCTAAAACGCGTTGCATTTGAAAGTTAAAAACGTGCTGCAAATACAAAAAACACATGCAACTTGTAAATCATGCTGCAAATAAAAAAAACACATGCAACTTCTAAAACGTGCTGCAAATACAAAAAACACATACAACTTCTAAAACGCGTTGCATTTGAAAGTTAAAAACGCGCTGGAAATACAAAAAACACGCAACTTCTAAAACACGCTGCAAATACAAAAAACGCATGCAACTTCTAAAACGTGCTACATTTGAAAGTTTAAAATACACTGCAAATACAAAAAACATGCAACTTCTAAAACGCACTGCATTTGAAAGTTAAAAAGGCGCTGCAAATACAGAAAACACATGCAACTTCTAAAACGCGCTGCAAATACAGAAAACACATGCAATTTCTAAAACGCGCTGCATTTGAAAGTTCAAGACGCGCTGTAAATACAGAAAACACATGACGTTTTTCATTAAGCGACCCACCAAAGATGCAAAAATAACAGTAAAGGTATACTGGCTTACATATAATATTAATAATAATTATATTACATATTATTCCTAAGGATGATTGTAGCATTATTACTAACTAAACCTTTTATGGCATTTTGTTTTTCTACCCTAGATTAATGTTGGAGTCATGAACAAGACAGGATGTAATTTGAGAGGGAACCAGTGAGAGGGAAACTCTGCCTCTAATTGTTGACATTAATTGGTCACATGAGCAGCTCTTGTCTGCTGCGCTGAAGACAATGAAGGATTTCAATCAGGACCTGGAGGATGGGAGTATGACCTACTCTACGCTGATGGGACAGGGGTCAGAAATATACCTGGAACAGAAACACCATTTACAACTGAGCGGTACAAAGAGGCTATTGGAAAAGCATAGCAGCGCATCACACTGTGTATCTGTCTCCTGGAAACCTTCTTATCTATAGGTAAGTCATGGCAATGCCTTATAATAAAAAGAGGCACAGTGTTTTCTTACATAGTTTTATTGATTTTTTAATTTTTTTTGTAAATGGACTAGAACTACTTTGAAGCTGTTTATTAGTGATTTAGTAATGGTGTTATTTTGGAAGTAGCAATTATGTTTCCCACAATTTAAAAATCTAATAAGTGATAAAGACATTACAAGTTCTGATGATGAGGATGATGCCATAATTGTCAGGATGCCCACCTGTGCATCCGGGCTCTTGGACACTTTGGTTCGTCCGTTTCAAGGAAATTCAATTTAAACTTTGCCACTCGTACAGCATTGTTACAGTGCATTACATTTTCTCAGGATGCATGTTCAAATACAAGGGCATGTAGTACGGTTTGATTTATTACGTTTATTAATACTTATAATTTTACTTTGGTCTTTGATCTTCTGGTTTTCTTTACAGCTCTGAAAGTCGTACACCTCAAAGAGAAGACTGGTAAGGTTATATATTATAATATTACATATTAGGTTGTGCAGAATGTTAGATTGTCAAAGCATTTTTTTTTTTATGACTTAACCGACATTTACATTTTTTAGGTCAGCCACAACATCCCAGTCATCCAGCCAAGACGTACACAGCATTCTGTGATAAAAACCCCATCCTGATACTTTACTTTTGTATTTAAGTAGATGTTGTAATGCTCATTCTTGTATTGTCTGTGCAATAAAGACAGTAGCAGGAGCCCAAGAGATGGCCGACTCAGCCCAGCAGCTCACACCAAGCAACTTCTGTACGTAAGTCTGAATGAATTTAATTTTGCTCCTGAAATGTGCTACATTTGATAGACTGAAACTCATCTCTTTTTTTCACAGTGAGTACGTCAATGTCTGTGCACCAATTGTGATTGATAGCAGCTCAGAATCTGAGGAAATCATGGATTCAAAAGAGGAAATCAGGTATTACATGATTAGGAGACATACTGAACCCATCTGAATACATTAATAATCATTAGTATTACCTCTTGCTAAATGACCTCTGAAAACAAAATAACCAAATATTAAAGGCTTATAACTTTTGTAAGGTGCATAGGGACATGTATACAAGCACTGTTCCGTGTTACCCTGATAACCAGCCATAGCAGTTGTAGTGATTCCTGTTATCAGGCATATGATTAATGCCTATGTTGGATTTGGCTCCGCCCGGTGTGTGCAAGGGTGCTTGGGTAGCGAGCATAATAGTTCATTTGGCTCTTACTTGTATAGTGAATGGTGCATGTAAATAAAGACTGTTCAGTACACGAAACAATCCTCCCTCGCCTCATGACATGGTGTCAGAAGTAAAAGACTGAGCGCCGAATAAGTGAAAAATGTCAAAATTTAACCCACCGGAGCCGTTCGACTTCTCCCAGCCGGCCGCGTGGCTGATATGGCGACAGCGTTTTTCCCGTTTCCGAGTAGCGTCGAAACTGGATAAGGAGACCGGCGAAGTGCAGGTGAATTCGCTGCTTTATGCGATGGGCAGGGACTGTGAGCCTATCTACAATTCCTTTCTTATGGGGGAAGAAATTGAATTTAATTATGAAGCTGTAATTGCACGGTTTGACGACCATTTCGTGCCTAAACGTAATGTCATTCATGAACGTGCTTGCTTCCATAAGAGAGCTCAGAAGGCGGGAGAATCTGTGGAATCTTTCGTGAGAAATCTTTACGAGTTGGCCGAACATTGTGATTTCGGAATTACCAAAGATGAGCAAATTAGGGATAGGATTGTGATAGGAATAGTGGACAACGAGGTCTCACAAAAATTACAACTAGAAAAGGATTTGACGCTGTCCAAGGCAATTCAAATCGCTCGTGAAAGTGAGCAGATAAAGGTGCAGTGCGCCGACATAAGAACCGTGAGCAGCAAAGTGGACGAGGTAAGACACAAGCAGCGGCACGGATACATTAAGAAATGCACTGGAGGACAGCAGCGGCAGTCTAACAAGCAGGGGAAAAGGGAGTTTAAGCAAGGATATTGCACACGATGCGGGCAATTGCACGATTATAGTGTATTATGCCCTGCACGCGATAAGAGATGCAGGAAATGTAATAGAAAGGGTCATTTTGAACGCGTGTGCAAAACAAAAATGGTGAAAGAGGTTACTGAAGAACCCGAGATGGAAATGGAAAATCAAGGGACATTTTTTCTGGGTTCATTAACTAAGCAGACAGACTCAGATGACCTGTGGTATGTTGTGCTCCCTGTTAATGGCCACAAGATCAAGTTTAAAATAGACACTGGTGCTGATGTCACAGTCATGTCAGAGAAAACGTACCAGAGTCTGGATACTAGAACTGCCGTTAGTAGCCCGGGTGGCAGAATCGACTGTATGGGAAAATTTCTAGCCACAAGCGAACAAGGGACATAAATACACCTTTTGGGTTTTTGTAATAAGAGGGCCTTATGCAAACAATCTTCTCAGCAGAACAGTAGCATGCAGGATGGGTTTAGTGTTGAGAGTTGACCAAATAGACACAGACATCTTTGGTAATATTGGACTGCTAAATTGTGAGCCCGTTAAAATAGAGCTGAGGTCAGATGCAATACCTTATAGTTTAGCTACTCCTCGTAGAGTGCCATTTCCCATTTTACCTAAGGTGGAGGAGGAACTGAGACGCATGCAATCACTGGGCATTATTGAAGAGGTTACAGAGCCCACCGACTGGTGCGCGCCCATGGTGCCAGTCATGAAGAAGACGGGTAAAGTGAGAATATGCGTTGATCTAAAGAGACTCAATGAGGCTGTGAAGCGAGAAAGGTTCATCCTACCAACCTTGGAGGACATAGCCCCTAAGCTAGCTGGAGCAAGGGTCTTTTCAACGTTGGATGCTTCCAGTGGATTCTGGCAGATACCCCTGGAAGCCAGCTGTAGAAAACTGACCACGTTCATCACGCCAGTTGGAAGGTTCTGTTTCTGTCGCCTCCCTTTTGGAATAACTTCAGCTCCTGAGATTTTCCAACGGGAGATGAGCACACTATTGAAGAACCACGAGGGCACAGTTGCGGTGATGGATGATGTGCTAGTCTATGGGCGGACTGAGGAGGAACACAACCGGCATCTGAGCGCAGTGTTACAGACCATTAAAGACTCTGGCCTAAGGCTCAATAAAGATAAATGCCACTTTGGAAAGTCAGAGATCTGCTATTTTGGACACATAATTGGAAAGGATGGGATAAAGCCAGATACCAGCAAAGTAAAAGCTGTTTCCGAGATGCCAAGCCCCACGAATATCAGTGAGTTAAGGCAAGTACTGGGACTCATCAACTACCTGGGTAAATTCTTACCAGCCCTGTCAACTACACTACGGCCAATCACAGAGCTACTGAAGAAGGAGGCTGTTTGGACCTGGAGTGAGTCTCAAGAGCAGGCATTTGCCAGAGTCAAAGCCATGTTAGTATCAGCACCCGTACTTGCGTACTACGATGCCAGAAAACCAACAGTCGTCAGCGCGGATGCAAGCAGCTACGGCCTAGGAGCCGCCCTGCTACAGGCACATGATGGCGAGCTTAAGCCCGTCGCCTTTTGTTCACGCACTTTAACAGCTGCAGAGAAAAGGTATTCGCAAATTGAAAAAGAGTGTCTGGCAGGAGTCTGGGCATGCGAGAGATTTTCCCGTTACTTACACGGGTTGGATAGGTTCTGTTTACAAACAGATCATAAGCCACTGGTTCCATTGATCAATGCATATGACCTAGACAAAGCACCACTCAGGTGCCAGCGTCTGTTGATGCGCCTCATGCGTTTCAATGTGAAAGCCGTGCATGTGCCAGGCAAGCAACTAACAGTGGCTGACACACTGAGCAGAAACCCACTGACAGACGAGACGACGTCCAACACAGAGGAGGATGTTAAGGTCTTTGTGGAGGCTGTGGTGACGAGCAGGCCAATGTCAGTTCATAGATTAGATGACATTAGAGAGGCCACGCGTAAAGATGCAGATCTCCAAACGGTCATCAGCTTCATCAGATCAGGCTGGCCAAAAAGAATTGCACAGTTACCATCGCTGCAGGGATTTTACACAGCGAGGGCGCATCTGTCAGAGGCCAATGGCCTCGTATTGTACCAAGACAGGATCGTTGTCCCGGCCACGTACAGATCAGAAATGCTGCAGCGGATACATGAGGGTCACCAGGGGTTGACAAAGTGCAGGTAAAGAGCCAGAATGTCACTCTGGTGGCCAGCCATAAGTACAGATATTGCCAAAATAATTAAGACATGCATGTTCTGTGCCGAGCATAGACCATCACAGAAAAAAGAGCCTCTCAAATCAACTCCACTCCCTAAAGGTCCATGGCAGAAAATCGCAGCCGACCTGTGCGAGCTAGAGGGCAGAAAATACCTTATTGTGGTGGACTATTATTCCAGAGATATTGAAATAGCCCATCTGCCCACCATCACAAGCCAACAGGTCATCACACAACTAAAGTCCATGTTTGTGAGATGGGGCATTCCCCTAGAGCTGGTAAGCGACAATGCCATGCAGTTTTCATCTTCCGAATTTCAGGTCTTCAGGCAGCAATACGGTTTTACGCATACAACCTCAAGTCCACATTATCCCCAGGCGAACGGGGCCGCTGAGCGGGCTGTGCAAACTGCCAAGCGTATCCTCAAGCAACCAGACCCTCATCTTGCTCTAATGTGTTATCGTGCAACCCCCATTAGTGCGACAGGAGTGAGTCCAGCGCAGCTTATGACTGGACGTCAGATCAGAACAACACTCCTCACATTGGATGAGAAGCTGCAGCCTAAGCATGTCAGCTATGAAGAAGTGCTTCAGAGGGACAACAAAGCTAAAGAGGCCTACCGGTTCTTTTATAACCGCCGACATTCTGCAGAAGCTCTGCCGGATCTGCACCCTGGTCAGAGCGTAAGGGTCAAACTAGACGAGGAGAAGGCGTGGAAAACACCAGCCAAGGTCCTAGGCAAATCTCCTGAGCCAAGATCCTATTGGGTCAGGACAGACAGTGGTATGGTCGCTCGACGGAACAGGAGACATCTCCAGGTTGTGCCAGCGTCACCCTCTGCTGAGACATCAGATGAACATGCTGGAGATGCACTAGGATCCACTGGAGAGGCCAGTCCACAGGTTCAAACTGAGACCCAGACAACTACAGGCACTGCGCCGGTGTCCGCAACACCACCTGGGACTCCTAGAGCAGTGAGAAGAACATTCAGGGGTAGAGAGATCAGAACCCCTCTCAGGTTTAAAGACACTTAGGTGGGGAGTCCAACTTCTTTGTGAAGAGAATGGGGAGAGACTGTTGTTATAGGAACAGCATCTGTTTGAGGGCAGAATAATCCCTATGTTGCTGTGGACGGAGGGCAGTCTACCCCAATGTCCTAGTTGAAACGTTCAAATTGAAATGTTCTAGTAATTATTTAAAAGTAAATTAACGTTAAACTAATAATAATAATAAATGGAAGCCGAGTTGCTTCATGCTACATGGTTGGGAGCAAATGTCATGCAAGCATGTTGAAAAGAAAAAAAAAATTGTTTTATTTCCTTAAGAGAAGGGAGATGTAGTGATTCCTGTTATCAGGCATATGATTAATGCCTATGTTGGATTTGGCTCCGCCCGGTGTGTGCAAGGGTGCTTGGGTAGCGAGCATAATAGTTCATTTGGCTCTTACTTGTATAGTGAATGGTGCATGTAAATAAAGACTGTTCAGTACACGAAACAATCCTCCCTCGCCTCATGACAGCAGTCATTTTATTTAGGGTGATTTTGTGATGAAAATGTGTGGACTGATGCCTTGGCTGCTTCATTTACCGTTTGGGACTGACAGCTGCAGATGTGGTGTCCAATCTGTCTGGGAAGACAGGCGGAACCTCATGCAACAGATTCAGTATTAACAGAGCACATGTCTGGGATGGAGCTAGACGAGGCTTTAAAAGATCTTCATATAGTCCAATTTATGACATGCTGCTAAAATTCTCAGATGATATTGGACAGATAGAAGAGGCTGCGGACACCGAGGGGCCAAATGTGAGTTTCTTACGTTGTTAATGGACTCCATAAGAACAAAAAGAGTCTTTGAAGGCAGAGACCATGCAAAATATCCTGCATTGAACAGTGATGGTAATATTTTTTCAGTTTATAACGATTTGATACCAAACTGTTACTTGCTCTAGTAAGTAACTGTCACGATCGGGAAGGTGCAGACGGGCGATCGTGCGGGCAAGGAGCAGGCAAGGCAAATGGAGTACGGGGTATACGGGGATTTAATGAAGGCACAGGCAGGACGGGACATAGGCATCGACAACATCAATGACGGACAAGGGAAACCGGGGAGACCAGGACTTAAATACACAGGACTAATCAAAAGTAAACAGACACAGCTGGGTACGATCCGGGAAATACACGTGGGTAAGCAGGGGGCGTGGAACACAGGAGGAGCCGACGAGCAGGTCATGACAGTAACACTGTAATAATATATTTAGCTGCAGCACAAGATGAATACTTCCATATAGGAAGGATGATTGCAGTGTCCGTGGTGGCCCTGGGCCTAGGTGTCTTTCAGCAAACCTCTTCAGTATCTCACTGGTAAATGAAGTCAATTGATGTTCCTGTTGAGGACATACCTGAAGAAGTGAGGAATGCTCTTTGTGAGGTAGCATGAAATGTCATATAAACAATGAAGCATAAATAGACTAATCTGGTTTAATATACATGTTTTATCAATTTAAATTATGGTAAAGGGGCGGCATGGTGGTGCAGTGGTTAGCACTGTTGCCTCACACCTCTGGGACCCGGGTTCGAGTCTCCGCCTGGGTCACATGTGTGTGGAGTTTGCATGTTCTCCCCATGTCGTCGTGGGGTTTCCTCCGGGTACTCCGGTTTCCCCCCACAGTCCAAAAACATGCTGAGGCTAATTGGAGTCGCTAAATTGCCCATAGGTGTGCATGTGTGAGTGACTGGTGTGTGAGTGTGCCCTGCGATGGGCTGGCCCCCCATCCTGGGTTGTTCCCTGCCTCGTGCCCATTGCTTCCGGGATAGGCTCCGGACCCCCCGCGACCCGATAGGATAAGCGGTTTGGAAAATGGATGGATGGAAATTATGGTAAAGGGGCGGCATGGTGGTGCAGTGGTTAGCACTGTTGCCTCACACCTCTGGGACCTGGGTTCGAGTCTCCGCCTGGGTTACATGTGTGTGGAGTTTGCATGTTCTTCCCATGTCGTCGTGGGGTTTCCCCCCACAGTCCAAAAACATGCTGAGGCTAATTGGACTTGCTAAATTGCCCATAGGTGTGCGTGTGTGAGTGAATGGTGTGTGAATGTGCCCTGCGATGGGCTGGCCCTGCCTCGTGCCCATTGCTTCCGGGATAGGCTCCGGACCCCCCGCGACCCAGTAGGGTAAGTGGTTTGGAAAATGGATGGATGAAAATTATGGTAAAAGGGCATTGAGTAATGTGTTCTTAAAATATAAAGTTAGAATTATTGATAAAGTTTGCTGTACCAGTATATAAATACACTTCAATGTAAGCTTTATGGTCTAGATTTCCAGTGCAACATCCTTGAGTGAGCTGCAGAGATGTATTAACAGGCCCTCCAGCATGATCCAAACAGCTGCATGTTTTTATTTCACGAAGACTCTGGAAGACGAGGATAAAGTGATAGTCGATTATATTCAGTGGTATTTCATCTACAGAAAGTAATCTTTGAAATACTTGTTAATAAGTTCATCTTCTGAGGGTACGTCAGACATAAGTCCTTGACCTGAGAAATGAGACAAATGACTGCATGAGCCTGAACTGGGTAATTAGTCTTGATGCTCAGACATAAAGCTGATACATTAAGCAGGTTCCCCCAATCCTGGCAGAATACAAAATTAACAAGGCTAGTTTCCAAAACTTTTTCTCTCTATCCAAGAATTCCAAAACTTATTCAGGGCCTGGAAATTTTTTTTCAAAATTCCAAAACTTTTCCAGGTTTTCCATGACTGCGGGTAGCCTGATTAACAGAAATCAAGCTAATACATTAACTAAAATCAGGACTTCCCAAGCCAAACATTTAATTTTACCTTTGGATGCTGATACTTTTGATAATTATGGAATGACTTGCCTTTTATTTTGGAGTTTTAAGGATTGTGTTAAACTCCTTAATTAATCAAGGTGAGCAAATAATATTAAAGTATATATGACTAAGCAAAATAAATTTAAGTTAAACGTACCAATAGCATGTGCGGTTTGTAGAAAGGAGCCACAAAATGTTGGGATATTCTGCAAAGCAGAACCACAAAATGGGAAAAACATGATCTGATAAAACAGAGTGAAAGCTGCTTTAACTCACGAAGTCTACTTTGGCTGTATAAAATAATGTTTTAAATATCAAAACTTTGCTTTTAATCGGGAAAACTGCATTGTTCAAGAAAAATCTATGCAGAGTAATCAATCATTGGCTGCTGTTTTATGATTAACCTGACTAGCAATTCTAGCTTACACTACGGAAGTTACAGTCATACGCATCACCTTTACCATTTACCACACAGCTTCTGTTTTAACAGTCAGTATAAGAGAACCTTTGACCTGTAAATTATCGCCAGTGGTTCCTTCGAAGAGTACGGCGTAAAAAAGCGTCCTCCACAAACACTTCTGTTGTCTTTTGGCTCCATTTGGTTGTGTTGTGGCTACTTGCAGCGCGTTTTAAAAGTTGCTTGTGTTTTCTGTATTTGCAGCGCATTTTAGAAGTTGCATGTGTTTTTTGTATTTGCAGCGCGTTTTTAACTTTCAAATGGAGTGCATTTTAGAAGTTGCATGTGTTTCCTGTATTTACAGCACGTTTTAGAAGTTGCATGTGTTTTTTGTATTTGCAGCGCGTTTTTAACTTTCAAATGGAGTGTATTTTAGAAGTTGCATGTGTTTTCTGTATTAGCAGCGTGTTTTAGAAGTTGCATGTGTTTTCTGTATTTGCAGCGTGTTTTAGAAGTTGCATGTGTTTTCTGTATTAGCAGCGCGTTTTAGAAGTTGCATGTGTTTTCTGTATTTGCAGCGTGTTTTAGAAGTTGCATGTTTTCTGTATTTGCAGCGCGTTTTAGAAGTTGCATGTTTTCTGTATTTGCAGCGCGTTTTAGAAGTTGCATGTGTTTTCTGTATTTGCAGCGCATTTTAAAAGTTGCATGTGTTTTTTGTATTTGCAGCACGTTTTAGAAGTTGCATGTGTTTTTTGTATTTGCAGCGCGTTTTTAACTTTCAAATGGAGTGTATTTTAGAAGTTGCATGTGTTTTCTGTATTAGCAGCGTGTTTTAGAAGTTTCATGTGTTTTCTGTATTAGCAGCGTGTTTTAGAAGTTGCATGTGTTTTCTGTATTTGCAGCGTGTTTTAGAAGTTGCATGTGTTTTCTGTATTAGCAGCGCGTTTTATAAGTTGCATGTGTTTTCTGTATTTGCAGCGTGTTTTAGAAGTTGCATGTTTTCTGTATTTGCAGCGCGTTTTAGAAGTTGCATGTTTTCTGTATTTGCAGCGCGTTTTAGAAGTTGCATGTGTTTTCTGTATTTGCAGCGCATTTTAAAAGTTGCATGTGTTTTCTGTATTTGCAGTGCGTTTTAGAAGTTGCATGTGTTTTTTGTATTTGCAGCACGTTTTTAATTTTCAAATGGAGTGCATTTTATAAGTTGCATGTGTTTTTTGTATTTGCAGCACGTTTTAGAAGTTGCATGTGTTTTTTGTATTTGCAGCGCGTTTTTAACTTTCAAATGTAATGCATTTTAGAAGTTGCATGTGTTTTCTGTATTTGCAGCATGTTTTAGAAGTTGCATGTGTTTTTTGTATTTGCAGCGCATTTTAGAAGTTGCATGTGTTTTTTGTATTTGCAGCTCCAAATGGCCAAATGACCAGGCAGTGCAAAAGGGATGGGGCTAAAGGTATGAACGCTAGAAAAAATGCTAGCTAGTAATAAACAGCAGAATTTATAATAAACGAGCAAAATGTTTACACACAATCTGGGTCCCAGCATTCACTTCACCTGAATCCTAATCAATAATGAAGGCAATGGGCCAGCCAGTACTAAAGGGATGAAACTTTATCAAAAGACATGAACCTTGTGAAATAACAAATTTTAAAAAACAAAAAAAGAATTACAGAACTTTAGAGAACACACAATTGCGGGTAAAACGGGAACTCAGAACACAAGTATGGTTACATAAAAGTGGGAAATTGGAGTGATGAGATGATAACTCCTGGTAAAACGGGAAAAGAGGAACACACGGGAACACAGAACACAAACAAGTGCGGCAAACAACTACACTATACACTATAAATAATAAAGAACTAAACTATTTACAGTTATATTTACAGCTTATATTTAGCATTTTTTACAGACAATGTCATAATGCTCCTTGCACACTTGTGCCCCACACTTGCAACACTGCGCGTTCGCTTTACGGTCAGTAGAATAATGGCACAGGCTGCACCCTCTTCCTTTTGGATTTCTCTTCCGGGGGAGGTGGGACTGCACTGGGTTGGGATTGGGTGCACTGGACGTCTGAGGGGTGGGCCTGGCTGATCTGGGCGTCCCTGATTGCTCTCACCGTTGCAGCAGCATGGGACCCTCGAGGAAGATGCATTTGTTGCGGAACAGTGGGACCGATTAGGGCTTCGCCCAGCTCCTGCAGGAACAGCCTGCGTCTCTGTTTCAGTCGTGCCTTCCATCCGGGATTGAGCTCCTTCCACACGATGTAGCCATCGTGCGCCGAAATGTCCAGAATGTTATAAAATAACGCAAGGGGCCAGCGAGCGGTTTCCCTTTTGCATGAATAATTGGAAATTAGCTGATCCATGGTGTCAACCCCCCCCCCCCCCCCCTCTTAGTTTTGTTATAATCAATTATGATTTCCAGCTTTCTGTCTTGCCGTTGGGTGATGTTTGGCTTATTGTGGAACGTGCTCATTAGAAGCATGTTTTTGTTGTTTTTGGGGATGTAAGTCACGAGTGTCGTATTGTGGGAAAATGCAAATTTGGAGGAGTGTAGCCGCCTGCCCCTAGTTGTTAGCAGAGCAGGCGGCAGCTCTGGACGATTTCGGCGCACAGTGCCTACCATCGTAAGGTGACGCTGGAGGAGCTCCTGTCCCAGACTGAAGGAGGTAAAGAAATTATCAAAAGTAATGTTGTGCCCCCTCAGCCCCTCAGACAGTTCCAGCACCACATTTTTCGCCACGTCGACTTCCCGTGCCTCCCCCGGAGGCTTCCACGTGTACAACTTCACTCGCCGGCAGTAGCTCGTCCTGGCGTCGCACAGCACCCAGAGTTTCAGTCCGTACCTCCCGGGCTTGCGAGGCATATATTGCCTGAAGGAGCAGCGTCCTGCAAGAACGCATCTAGGGAATACCAATTTGATGTCATATGAAGTAATCGGATACAACGTATACATTTTTAGTAACCCATTACAATCTAATTCCTAAGTAATTTAGTAACTACTCGGGTACAAATCATGAACACGGTAACTGGTCAAAATAAATGATACATTACGATTCATTGCTAATGAACATGAGATCTATATTTGAACTAAAAACTTATAACAATGTATATAACTGTAGAGCAGTAATAACGCATTTTACGTACCTTTGAATGGTACCTGGCGCTCGTCCATTGTCAAGTCGTGGCCGAGATTATACATGACAGGGAGATTTGCTGACCACAGGTCCCAGATGTCTCTGATGGGTGCAAGCCTGTCCATCGTCCTTCTTGCTTGCCGTGATCTTTTGTGGTCAAATCTGAGGGCCGATGTCAGCTGCCCGAACCGCACCCTGTTCATGACCGCTGGGAAGATTGGTCTCCCAACGTTCAAGTCCCAAAGGCTAGCGATTGACTCTCCTTTTCATTTGAAGACGCCTGCGAGAATGCAGACGCCGAGGAAGGCATCAAATTCTATGGAGGTCAGTTCCACCCAGCTGCTGGAAAACTGCTTTCTCCCTTCTAGGTTTGTCATAGTGACAATGATTCTTTCTACTCGTCTTGGCATGAATGCCTTGAAGGCAGAAAGAATGTCCCCTGCACAGCCTCGTTGGTCCTGGAGGTGTCCTCAGGATATGTCGTGCTGGCAGTCTGCCTCCTGCACGATCTTCTGCTCTGCTTGTCCAGGAAATGTCGCTATTGCGGGACGCAAAGATCTCGTCCTGGACGCACACCTCATGTGTTATACTGCTGGGCTGTGTACTGTCCTCCTCCGAGCTGCTGGTTTCAAGACCTGTAAAAAAATCGACGACTTCTTGAGCACTGTATCCTGCCATGTTTGAACTCCAAGTAACCCTCTCCTCAGGGTTCGCTCCAGCATAAACACGCTTCTTTGTTTTTCAAATGGAACAAACAATTGCCCAAATGTCGGGAAAGCCCATTGAAATGAATGGGAAGCGGGGGGCATAAGGCACATTGAGGGGCTTGCGCAGTTAGAGTGTTGCCACTTGAATATATTTGCTCTAAAGAGATCCAAATTCATAAAAAGCACAAGTCATTACATTTTAAATATTTAGAATTTTTTTACATTGCCTGAAAAAAAAAATTGTAATTACCGCTAGGTGTCGCACTGACTTTCCATGGTCTCTGTCGACATCCAGTGGTCAAAAAAATGCATTACATTACACATAATGGATGACATTTTGCAGTGAAGACGACAATGTTTGTATTCGCAAATAAAAAAAAATATATATTAATAAAACTATTAAAATTGGGTTCTCAGGACTCAGATTGTCTACGAGTTGCACAGACATTTGAGTTGAACATAAGGGTTCTAGCAATATCAGCTACACAGATACACAGCCACGGTCAGAAGCCACAAGTAAATCATTCATTACTTTGACTAGAGCAGTTTCTGTGCTATGGTTTGGTCTAAAGCCAGACTGATATAATTCATTGGCATTAGTTTTTTGTAGGAAAGAGGACAACTGACGAACTACCACTTTTTCCATGATCTTTGAAATGAAGGGAAGATTTGAGATAGGTCTATAGTTTCCTAAAACACTAGGTTCAAGATTTGGTTTCTTTAGGACGGGTCTGATGACAGCCATTTTAAAAGGTTTTGGAACATATCCAAGCCTAAGAGAAGAGTTTAACACATTTAACAGGGTGGTGCTGATCTGCGGTGCAATTTCCTTGAAGAATTTTGTAGGAATTGAGTCTACAAGGCTACAGATAACAGCTTCAGGTCTGACCTCAAGTCTTTGGTTCTGTGAACAATTTATGATGTCAACACTAAACAACTATTTACATGCAATGAACAGTCAACTGAGAGCAGACATGTGCAAAGAGCAGTGATTTCTGCATGTGAAAAGCTAAAGTTACAGAGTCTAAGGGCTTGTGCTATGCATGTGGACATACTGCATATAAAGCATGAATCTTTGCGCTCTATAGCTTCTCTGCCCCTGCACGTCATCTTTTCAAACATGGCTCTTGCTCCATGTGTGTTTGAGAGAGAGACAACAGGTTCTTCTCTGTTCATAAAAATATAAACAGCCAAATTTTGAACAAACTTACCTGGCTCAGTTTGTCCAGGATGGGCCTCAGCTTGGTCCCCATGACACCTCCCTTGGCCTTCATCAGGGCAGTAAGTTTTGGTGTGTAGTGCTCAAGTTTAAACATGAACCTCTGCTCCAGGGAAACTGTTGTTATTCTTCTAAATTCCTCCTTGACCTGAATTGACAAAAGATTCAAAAGTACAAAATTAAGAACCAGGTCAAATACACACTCATCACTTTCTCTCTCACACACACTCACTCGCTCTCACACACTTGCAGTCTCTCTCTCACACACACATTAGGAACCAGGCCAAATAATCTGATGCGAAGTAAAGGAAGGGTAAATTCTGCATAAAGGTGCACATATGATGCTCAAAAGAGTAATTTGGTCTACAGTTGTAACTGGGAAACAAGTACATTTCCAGTATATATTATATAACGGTAGTTCATAATATCCATCCATCCATTTTCCAAACCGCTTATCCTACTGGGTCGCGGGGGGTTCCGGAGCCTATCCCGGAAGCAATGGGCACGAGGCAGGGAACAATCCAGGATGGGGGGGCCAGCCCATTGCAGGGCACACTCACACACCATTCACACACACACACACACCTACGGGCAATTTAGCAACTCCAGTTAGCCTCAGCATGTTTTTGGACTATGGGGGGAAACCGGAGTACCCGGAGGAAACCCCACGACGACATGGGAAGAACATGCAAACTCCACACACATGTGACCCAGGCAGAGACTCGAACCCAGGTCCCAAAGGTGTAAGGCAACAGTGCTAACCACTGCACCACCATGCCACCCCTAGTTCATAATATATCATTCTAAAATTGTAACTGGCCTACACAACTTTAAGGATTTAAAAATGTATTTACCTCAGCTTCACAAAAAAAGCAGGCCATCTCTCTTTGCAGTCATCGGCTCCTGGACTACCACTCACAACCTCAAGCCTTCGATAGGAGAATGTTTTGGCCATTTTTTCTTGAATCACCCTACGGTTGTTCTTCTTTACCTCGTTAAGAAGCTCCTGTCTCTCCATTTCCAGTGTGTCATTAGTTTCACCACTTGGATGTGGTGGAAGATCGTTAACCCTGCAAAAGTTGAATATACATTAGTACTGTAGTCACAATCTTTAAAAACACAATGAACAGTTTCATACTTTTTCAGATAAGCTCCAAGATGTTCAAAATATTGCGCCTCTGTGTGAAAACTACACGAATTACATACATGACATGAAAAGGAAACAATCTGCCCTGTCTGTTCAGTCTGTGTATGATCTCTAGACAAATGGGTGCAAAGTGCACCCCAACTTTTAAATGAACAAGGACAGTCTGTGTACAAACAGGGTAGTGCCCGCCCTGACCAGCATGTAAATGTTCCAATGTATAATGCCTTAAAAGCTCTAAACACTTTGATGTCCTAAAATTGCAGTTTTTGCATGGCCATATCATTTTAATATGAGGCCTACTGCTTTTCCCTGAGGACACCTGCCTAGAAACCTGTCCTCCCTAGACCTCAACTGTCCTGTCCAATGAGTAGGGCCACCATGTAAATGAAAAACAATTTGTGATATTAAAACCACAAAACATTTAACTGCAATTATATGCTATGTTATGCAGTTAAGAATAAGGAAACACATAAGCGATACAATATTCTGCAAATCTACATATAGATTCATACGTACCTAAATGAAGCTAATGTTGAACGTTGGACAAATCAAATTACACACCACTGGCTTATCCTGCAGCCTATCCTGGCTTGACACAATAACAACCCGCTGCTGTGCTGTTCTGGTTCCTGTTAATAAAACCATATGCTTTATTTTAATAACATTTATTTAAAAAAAACACTTATTGAGTAATAAAAGTGACTGATTTGACTTGCATTAGGGGTTTTCCGTTTGGTTGACTGCTCAATTAAGTTAAATGTAATATCAAAAGCAGCAAAATAAAGTAAATACTGAGTAGAAAATTGTATACTGTAAATAGTTGTGCTTTAGGTGGCATATTAGGTTAGCAAAATTAATTTTACTTAGACATTTCATTTAAACCCATCAATAGTTGTTTTATACTGCTGTAGGAACATGGTGGACTTTGTGTAACAGGACTCGCTCGTTATGAGGATATGAAAGGCTCATTCTAAACTTAAAAAAGACACACGATTCTTAATTCCAGGTTATTGTACAGTACGGTATATTCTAATTATGAAATTTAGATTAGTTTTCTGATAAATCCCCTTAAATTCCACAAGCTGGATAAAGAAAATTATTTTCATGACGCCAATCATAACGGCAGGATGGACTGCACTGCTATCTTTACAGTACGACGTGGTTTTAAAACGTTGACTTTATGCATAGGTTATGTCCAACTGTTAGACCTACTCGCTGCACCGATTGGTTTTAACAAAAGCATGAACGGTCGCACTGTGTTTAATAGTCGGCATACACCAGCCTAGCAATTACAGTATGTTTAGCAGCACATATTAAAACCATCACGAGCTAAATTACCGGACTATCAAAATGCACACGGGCACAATTATTATTCTAAAATAAACGGTAATAACTTAAGCAGGGGATAGTCCAGGCACGCTGCTTCTTCCAACAGGTTCGAACGCCAAACTTCAGATTTGTGATGAAAACGCGGGTATCTAAAACGCATACTGAGTTTGAATCTACGCATGCGTATTTGGATGTCAAAAGTGCGCATATGCCAATTCAAATGCGGTATTAATTTTTAAATGACAATTTACTTAGTATTCCTGTGTTTATTTACAGTGACAATCAAATAAGTAAACAGTACGAAAAAAGAGATGAGCCAGCAAGGCTAAGAACAAGAGTTTCAAATGTGCTGAAACTCAAACCGCATTTCTCAGACACTCCTAAGTTGGACTGAAAAATTGCAGCAACCCCACCACCTTTGCGATTTGGTCGAGGGTTATGCTTATAACTGTATTCCACTGGAGTAGATTCATTTAGTGCCATGAATTCATCCGGTTTAAGCCAGGTCTCAGTAAGGCACAGGGCATCAAGACTAAAATCAATAATTATTTCATTTATTAATAGTGCTTTAGGAGCCAGTTGCCATGCCCAGCTCGTGTGTGCCACGCCCCCTGATTATCCACGTGTGCTTCCCCGATCTAGCCCAGCTGTGGCTGATTATTTTCACCCAGTCCTGTCTATTTCAGTCCGTGTCTTGCCTTAGTTCTTGGTCCGTCATTGATGTTCGTCGATGTTCTGTTCTGCTCGTAGCCTTATTCCCCGAACAAACCCCGTTTACCCCGACTTACGGCTACCTGCTTCCTCCTTGCCTGTCTGCCTGTCCGTGCGATCACCCGTTTACCCAGCGATCGTGACACCAGTGATCTTATATTCTGAAGTCCAAGTTTAAGTTTAAATATTGCATCACAACTGTTTTCTAGTAATGGATTCATTGTGATTTTTATTACGTTATTATGGCACACTCTACGGTGGAATAATCTTCCATGATAAAAGACACAGGGAACAGACACCAATAAAATGAACCCTAGGTGACGACTCTAAGCGACTAGCAGGCGGTCGATTATGCCGGTTTGCCTGCCGGCTGGACTTGGCTCTGGCTAGTCAGCGATTTGCCTGGAGACTATGAGCTATGCTTTTGGACAGGAGGTCGGCACCAGCCCGCGAGGGGTGAATACCGTCCCTCTTCAAAAGCCCAGGCCTACCTCAGAACATCCACCAGTTGCCTATATAACACACACCATTTATCAGGCACCATTCTGACAGCCAGCGATGTAGCGACGATAATCTGCTGTACATTTCATCGCCACGCCTAGCAGGGATGGGGCCAGAGCACGTTACTGACACACACATCTTCTTCGGAAGGCTGCACACCTCTTTAAAATTTGCCTTAGTGATCTCCGATTGCCTCAATCGGACATCATTAGTGCCGACGTGGATAACTATCTGAGAGTATTTACTTTTACTTTTAGCCAGCACTTTTAACTTTGCCGAGATGTCGGTCGCTCTGGCACCTGGGAGACAATTTACAATGGTCGCTGGAGTCGCTACTCTCACGTTTCTTAGAATAGAATCACCAATTACTAGAGCACTAGGTGCCACAGGTGTCTCAGAGGGAGTTTCACTGAGTGGGGAGAACCTGTTGGAAACGCGAATAGGCGAATGGCGCCGGTGTGAGTTTGGTTTGCATTTACGGCTAAGCCGCCGGGTCGTCACCCACTCGCCTTGCAGCGAAGGCTCTGCTGCCGGAGCGGGGGGAGACTGACTAGCTATCGCGGACATATCCGGAGCCGCTAACACTGAGTCAATAAAACTCTCATTCTCCTGAATGTTATGTAACGTCCAGATACGTCCCTCTAACACTACAATCTTCTCCGTCAGCCTAGCGACTAACTGACACTTCTCACATGTACAGTATAAGTCCCGCTAATGACTGGAGAAGAATAGCTAAACATATTGCACTCAGAACACAGAATAGGAGACACGGCTTTGTACTTACAGTAAATGGGAAAACTGAGGCTCTAAGGCTTGAAGCACCTTCTTGATTGAACGGAGACGGATCAGGGAGAATAAGGAGACGGAGACGGGGGTGTCTGGGGACATACGCCGCCAGGCAGGGCCTCCCGGTAAGGGCACTCGCCGATTAGAAGAACTAAAGATAAGAGAGCTGTTTGTGCAGTGTCCAGTGGGCCCAGTGTGTGTGTGATGTGAGAGAAATCCCTAAAGGAAGGGTCACGTGTGGATATTCCCTCAGAGATAAGCGTCTTGAAGAAGGGGACTGTTTACCCTGAGGGCTTGATATACTGTTGCGAGGCGGAGAGGCCTTGAAGGTTTAATAAGTGATTTAAAGGTACTGCCCTGAGAGAGGGCCAGTGTTTGTGCTGCAGGTTCTTTAATTAGTGTGAGTCAGAGACATCGCCCTAAGAGAGGGGGGTCTCCTTGTTCTAAAGTAAAGGTTGGGTTGTCCTAAGGGAGGGGCCCATGTGTTTTAAGTTGTGGGGGAAAAGTGCTGTTATGTCGTGATGCAAAGATATTGTTAAGTTGCAAAGGAATTGTTTTAAGCAAAGGTTATGTTGTGTTGCAATTAAAAATATTGGTAAAGTAATAAGGCCAGAGAGAGCCTAAGCATTAGAAGTTGTGGGGATTTTAAAGGTCTGCTGGATCAGACTGGTTTTGTTATGTAGAAGTGGGGAAAATGGTCATATACTGTATGCAATTTTGAGTTGAACCAGAGGAAAAACACATATATTTTTGACGGATAAGTTGAGTGTTAAGGTGCATAAAGCAGAAATAAGTACCCCAGAGGTAAAAACACTAAAATTAAAAAGGGATCAATCTAGCAGGGAAACTGGATAGAGCATTTGTGCATTTCTATAGAAAATCATTTATAGTAGTGGAAGTGCGGGTAGGTGAGTTTAGAATTTTGACAAATCATAAAATAATGTTTTTGAATAAAATGTGATTAGAAGATTCTATGGACTATAGAGACTAAGTTTAGAGATAAAGGGTATTAAAGCACATCTTTGTGGAAGAACAACAGGTCATAGACAAGGGGTTTCGTGACTTTCCATGGAATTAGGGAGTTTAACAGAGAAAGTGTGAGGAGGCTCGTGTGCACGGTGGACAGACAAACGTAAAATCAGGCTGATAAAAAGGAGAGAAGGGAAGTTTTTGAGGATCTAGCACAAGGGAAGCTTTGGTATATGTGCCTGTAGATAATTGGGTGCAACGTTAGGAGTAAGTAGAAAATAATTTAGAGGCAGCGACACTTCAAGGTGAAGTAGGTTCAGTCAGGGAGAGAATTCTTATTAAGGAAAAGAAAGGAAAACAATAGAACACGGGTTGGCTGTGAGGAAATTTGTTCATTTTTATATCAGACAGGAAAACAGCCCAAGTGACAGTATAATGGAGGAAAACAGTAAGGGCCCAGTAAAGGCAGCAGACACACCAGTACAGCAGCTGGGGAGGGAGCCCCCCCTGCTTAAAACAAAGATAGAAAAGATGTCTAAAAAGTGGGAGAATAGAACAAAGGCCCTGGTAACTAAGTGGCCTAAAGGGGGCACATGGGATGTGGCAGTGTGTGAGGAGATGGAGACTCTGATAAAGTATCATAAGGCTAATAAGAACACAGAAAGGCGTAAAAAGAAAAGGCGTAAGGAACTGGAAGTTCTGAGGTTGTTTAAAGTAAAGGGAGAGACCTGGAGAAGGGACCAGAAAGCAATGAGAAAGGCAGTAAGTGAGAAAGAAGAGATGAGGCAGGAAGGAATATGGCCACCGTCTTATCAAAGTCAGTACCCGTTAGTGGAAGCCCCACCTCCTTCATACAAGGGTCAGTTTCCAGTAATAGAGGGGAAGGTAGAATTCAAAGGTGAGGTGACACAGACGGAGGAAGCAGGAAGGGAGCAGAAAGGAACGGCAGGTTGTTTAGATGGATACAGGGAAGTGAGTGCATTGCTGTGGCAGGCTGTGGAGGAAGGACTGCGAGGGAGTGAGCTAATAACAGAAGGTCAGCTATGTGGGTCTGAGAAAAAGGGAAGTGCTAAAAAGGTGGGGTATGGAGTAAGTAGTGGTAGTGATGCAGAAGGGCTGATGCACCTGCTGGACACCCCTAACCCTCCATCTAAAGGATGGAGTCAGTTTCAGGAGAAGGAGACAGAAACAGAAAGTGAGGAAGGAGTAGAGGATAGAGTAGTGAGAAGCAGGAGGGCTGTAAGGGCCCCCACCAGGTACACTCCGATGCTTCCGTTAATGGTGAAAGGAGCACAGACACAATATGTGCCGTGGGCAGGACAGGATCTGGAGGGCCTGCTTCTCAGACTCCCAGTTCTGGCAGAAGGGGCCGGAAAGTGGATAAAAGCATTAGAGGAGGAAACTATGGGTCGGCTCCTGGCGATAGGGGACATAAAGGCAGTTATGGCTCGCGCTTTGGGGGTAGATGGAATGGAGAGATTGCTGCGAAGCAGTGGCCTGGCAGCGGCGACAGGGACTCCTGTGAATGATGCATGTCCCTTTGACGGTTACCGCGCTAACCTCTGGCACCAGCTGCGATTAATGTTTCCTCCACGGCTGAGTGTGGCTGAAATGAAGGTGGAGCCCATAAAGGAGGGGGAGAGCCCAGCTGCCTATCTGCAAGCTCAAGAAAAACGGTGGCGCACTGAGACAGAGCAGGACCTGCAGAATCCGGCATTCAGAGGTCTGTACCGGAGGGCACTGCAGGACGCGCTCCCTAAGCCAGTGAGAAGCAGGCTAAGGCAAGTTGTGGGACTTATTACTATGCCTGAGGAGCAGTACCGTGAGCAGCTGATTCACGCTATTGACTTGTACAGAGAGGAGGAGGACTCTGCTAAAGAGCGTGAGAGGGAGCTGACAAAGAAACTGAATCAGATGCAGCTGGAGGAGCTGACCGCTAAAAAGAAAAAAGTCCAGGCACCAGTGGTCTCTCCGGACCCCAGCCCCCGGGTTAGCTGTAGTTTTCATCAATTGCTACCACTCATTGGTGGAGAACCCATGTGGGTACTGTGAGTGGTTTCCCATTTTCTGCTGAGCGTTACTTGTCCCCCAAAAGGAGATAAGTCTCAGGTAGAGCAGCCCTGTCCAGGCCATATTAGTGAGCGTGGTTCAGACGATTTCTTCACCGGGTTGAGACCAGAGCATCCTATTGACCTCTCTGCCCTTTGTTACCGGACTTCCACCACTTCTCGTCGGTGGCCTGGAAATGTACTACCTTCTTACAATGGGACTGATGTATCCAGGTAGATCGCTCAGCTATCTTAATGGCGGTGGGGGTGGTCAGCAGTACCCTGTAGGGTCCCCCCCAACGCGGAGCCGTCCAACACTTCCTCTTTATCACCTTAACGAGGACTAGGTCTCCGACCATTAGCTGGCTTTCCTGTAGAAAAGAGGAACCTTCTGGCAGCTTTTGTACACTCACAATGTCTTTCAATTGTAACATTTCCCTCATCCAGTCTGCAAGGGTGGTCTCGTTTTCCGCCCTATTTTTCCCCTCATGTAGGATGGGTAACCGGAATGGCCTACCATGTACTATTTCAAATGGGGTCAAGCCTTTGTCAGTTGGCACTATTCTCATATACAACTTAACCAGCGGTAAACAATCTACCCACGGTCTCCCTGTCTCCTCCTTAATCTTAGTTTCACTGTGCCGTTTGTTCTCTCAACCAGTCCGGCACTTTGCGGGTGGTAAGAGCAATGATGTTTCAGGTTGATATCCAAATGCTCTGTTAGCCTATCTATTATCTCATTTACAAAATGTGGTCCATTATCACTGTAGATAACCTCCGGAATCCCATGTTCTAGAATAATCCCTTTGCATATGGCTTTTGCTACTGTGAGCGCATCTGCTTTTCTGGAGGGAATTACTTCCACACATTTAGAGAATGGACAAAGCAGCACGAGACAGTACTTACAGCCCTGACAATGTGTTAGCTCAATAAAGTCTATGTGTAGCATCTGGAACGGATACTCGGCTTTGGGGAGAGAACCTCACTTACTGTAGGTCTAACATTCCCCTGTGAATTGTGTCTACAACAGATCATGTAGGTTCTGCAAAAAGTTTTTGTAAAGGTATTGCATCCTGGTGCATGGAAATACTTTTTGATTATCTCTACCATCCCTCCTGTTGAGACATGGCATGGCCCATGGTTCAAAATTGCCGCAATCTTATACATGTTTTTAGGGAGGATGGGCTTATTATGAATTATACCAAGATTATCTCGCATTTGGGCTCCTTGCTGGAGCCCTACTTTCTTCTCTGCATCTGTGGCATCGGCATATTGGCTGTCGGTATATATTGTGACTGTAAGGCCTTTTGCTTCTTTGCTTTGTTTAGAAGTGTAAGGCCCATCTGATTTGGGTCCTCGGCTGGCAGGTCTAATGTCCAATAATAGTTTATTCCCGTCCTTCCTTCTACTACCATGGTTTGAGCCGCTTCCCCTTTGCCTACGGCTACCATCCCTGTAGATAGAGGTACAACAGAGATTTGTAATTTCTTCATTAAGTCCCTGCCTAACAGATTAACAGGGCATGTTGGGCACAGAACTACTGTTCCTTGTGCTGAGGTTTCAGTATTCGGATCTCTGAACCACATTGGTTTGGATATTCTATGTTGATTTAACTGACCGTTTGCTGATTTGACATAAATTGTCCCATTGGAGGGGGTCACTCCAGGGATGTGCTCTTTTAGCACCGTTCTATCTGCCCCTGAGTCACAGAGAAAAAATGACTTATTTCCCTTGTACTATTATGGTTCTTACTGGTTTTGTTTCAGTCCCTGATAATGCTACCAATACTTCAGTTAAATCCATTATAGGCACTTCCTCCTTTCCCTGGCCACCTTCACCCTTAAGGGGTGAGGCTTGATCGGTTAGTCATTGCTTCCTAGTGGGGTTGTATGGGGGAGGTTTCTCATACTCTTCTGGCCCTGGCTTGCCACATCACCAACACCCATCTCCAAGTTGGACACCTTTTAAATTCTCTCTAGGTTTACAATTTTTTTCTACGGCCTCAGTGCAGGACTGTGGTGTGCCATCCTCGGTGGTGGGTATTAGTGTGGCCGGGTGTAACGTGGTGCATCGGCGGAAACACCAATCCTGGGACACTTCCAGCCACTTGATTTAGCAATCGCCAATATGCAGATTTCGATAAAACAGGCTCTGCCTACCTTATTGTTGGGTGCCCCCGTGGCTGTCCGAGTCCACAAGACCTCGTCTCAGAATCCAATCAGGACAACCTCCTCCTCATCCCCGTCTCTGATTACTTTGTAAAAAGATCTGGGTCTCGGGTACGTCATCTAGGAGGAGAGTGGCTGCCTGGGTTTGGACCGCCTTTTTCTTTTTCCGTTGAATGACATCCTGGGCATGTCTAGCCCAGTTCATAGTTTGGTCGGCACCATCTGTGCACAATTAACATTTTGTTTCCAAACAAAGTGGGAGAGTGCTTGGTGCATCCCGTTTAAAAGTGCATTTTCCAACTGCTGTTGGTAGGGGCTGCGGGCTTCTGCACTCTTCTAACCCGCCGTGCACTCTTCCCCTATACTCAAATAGGTCCTCTCCTTCCTTTGTTTGCACTGTCCTATTTTAGTATAGTCTGGTGTGACACGGAACACTTGTCTAATTCTCTCATAAACATCGTTTATCTGACCTATAAGGACTGCATCATTGTAGGCCATGGGGTAATTATTTTGCTCCCTGCCCGTATATTGTCCTCTTACCCTGTTCCAATTATATGTTTAATGCTTCCTAAAAGTTCCCTCAGTAAAATCCCGTTTAGACGGTATGAATCACATAACTGTCGGTGTTTAGTAATAAACCCTTCTGGATCCGTCACCGGGTCCCCTAAACTTCTGCATGCTTCAGCGCACTCGGTTCCTGTACACTAAGAGTGTCCTGTCTTGATCTCCCCCTACACCGAAATGTGGGTTAGCTACCTCAACGAGGGGGAAGATGTGGGTCCCTAAGTTACTCTTTTTCTTGTCTTCCTCAATTATCCCATAATCCTTTTTTACTTGCACCAGGGAGGGATATATTTCTATCTGGGGTGTCTCACCCCAAGTTCTTTTCGCATGTCCTCTAGTACCTATTGGCCTGAATGCCCCATTCCCCAAATAAGGGCGTTCATCTCTTTCTCTACCAGAGTTTAACAATCCATTTCAGATAGGATTCCCCTGAAATTATACTTATGTTCCCATTTAGGTAAAACTGTGTGCTGCCCGGAGCATGACACTCCACGTACTTTGAATCTCCCTTCAGGGCAGTCTTACTTGTTTTGTTCCCTATACTCGTTGTCAATGTTAGTGAGGCCTCAGACAAGGTAATAACATAGAATCCACTGCTTGTGTACTTCAACAGTCCACAGGATCAGTTGGCACCGTTAGGTTTACCTCCTATGCGTTGATTCCACCAGTGGCAGTCACACATTCAGTCTTATCTTTTTAAACCATTCACTAGAAGTCCGGTCCACGCGTCGAGGTATTAGCCCCCCAGTTGGACACAGCCAACTTCGGGAAGTCCGGTCAACCACGGTGAAGCACTAGGTATTCAAGTGGACTCAGCCGACGTTTTAGACCCTTCAAGGGACGTCCGGTAACCACATGGAGGTACGAAGTATTAGCCTCCCAGTATGACACAGCCAACTTCCAGAAGTCCAGTCTACTGACTGAGGTACCAACCTCTCAGCGGGACATAGCCGACTTCGCTAAAGGATTCCTATACTGCGCAATTGACGTCCCGGACGCCCTACGATTCACTAATCGTAGTCGGGAGAGTCCAACTCTCTACCTTTTACTCACGTTTGTTGTGGGTTCAGAGGGGTTCTTCGGAATCCCGTCGACTGACGTCCTCAGAGGGGAGAAACGACGCTATGGCACCGGCCCAGTCGCGAATTCACGCTCCGGGACTTTCCACAGGCGCCCCGGGCAAGCCTGACTGTCGACAGATTTCGGTGTGTCGAGTCCCTCCTCCTCAGACGGCGAGTTGTGGGATCTGGCTCGAAGGACCAAGATGTTGGGTATTTTTCCCCTAAATATACGCTGAAAACCAACCAGTCTCTGAACACAGAACAACACAAACAGCTGTGACAATCTTTTACTTGCTGCAAGGGAAGTCCGGTCCCCACATCGAGGTGTTAGCCTCTCAGTAGGACACAGCCAACTTCAAAGAAAAACTCCCCTTGCAGTTTCTTTTATTGAGGTACACAAACAGGATATGCAAATGACATTCAACATTACTTATCACCATATATGAGATGGAAATGTACAAGCGACAGTTTCTTCAGAACTGTTATTGCTAAATTATAGATCAGGCTGCTGCAGGGTGTTATTTCCAAGAAATGGCAACTAGCAAAATGACAAGAATAAAATACATATTTCTCTAACACCTGCCTTTATTCATTTTTTTAGCAGGTCATTGTTCATGTTTTTGTGTGTGTTACTCTGTTCCCTTTGTTACTGGTTTTCCTTTGTACTGTAGGTCATTTATGCTTCTGTAAGCAGTGTTTAACTCTGTTTAGTTCTGACCCTTTGTGGTCCTTTATTTTTATGCTTTTTTCTTAATGTTTTGTTTTGATTAAAACTTTAAAAAAAAAAAAAAAGTTTTTTTTTTATTTTTAAAGGAGCAGGAAGACAAGAGACGTAACAGCTGGAAAACAGTGGGGTTCAGTCAGCGGAGACCTGATTGAGAAAGATGTTCCAATGAACCCCAACAGACATTTTCCAGATCAGTACGTCTGTCTGCTCTGTTATGCTTCTATTGAACATCATTTGTTAACACACAGTTATATTGCTTGTGTGGCTGTTTTGGCTGGGCAGTTATTCAGTAGCACTGAACCCTCAGTAGTCATTATAAGATGCTGTCTCTTCCTGTGTGTCCATGTAGGAAGGCACTGAGACAGGGCTGACTGCAGGGGCCCGTGACCCAGAGCTTGGCCACAGCAGCGATCTGCTGAGGCAGCTGGGACACCATCAGTGAGAAATAAATCAGCTTTTGGTACAAAACAAATAAGCAGCTGTAGATTACAAACTGGTGTTATTTGTTATTAGCATGACTTTGTTGTTTTGTGTAATAAATGACATTTTGTTTCATATTTCTGTCATTAATTTCTATCATATGCTCTGTGTACAGCAGTGCTCTCTGGTATAAATTCCTGTCTGCTGACAGCCCTAGCAGATACTGATAAACAGCATTGTCCAGGTGCACCAGCTGACCATGTCCTCTAACCGCCTGACAGTAATCTGCAACTCTGAGAATAAGGGCTCAAATAATAATTACAATGAGACTGTGATAAAACTCTGCTAAGGTGTAACGATAAAGTATGATGCGGTTTGTTATAGGATTTATCTTCTTTTTGAATGTCGGTTGCTGTGGTTCAGCAGGTTACGCTGTAGCTGATGTTCTGAGATCTTCATCCATGCGCCCCTCTTTAAATCTGAGCACCTGCCCCTCTAAAGGTCTCTGCACGGCCCTGGAGCTGTGACCAAATTATCTGGGGGCAGAAGATGGATAATGGATAATGTACCCAAATATCACACACCGGGCTACAGACCGCTTCCGCATTTGGGAGGAAGCTGATCATTCCCTGTCTGTAAATGAAAGTGAAAGAGATTTAAAGCCAGAGTCGTCATTTCAGCAAGAAGCACAAATAAGATTCCGGAATGATTTAAAGATATTACCATTGCAAGGCATGACTAAAGTCAACAGATGTACTGTAACTGATAAAATGAGAATGTTTAACCTGAGGCATCAGCAGAAACATTTTGCTTTGGGTGGCCCTCAGGGCTCAGTTACATTTATGGGGGCAGCCGAACTGCACTGGGCCTGTTCTATGCTTCAGCTTCAAAAATTAGATAATCTATATTTCATTTTCTATTATTTAGATGTGGGGTGGCCGCCCCTTAAATCCACCCCTGTTTAACACACATACTGGGATTCAATACTTCTAAGCATAATTAGACATTTAACGTAATTAAACACTGTAACTAGTTGCATAGAGTAAATGCTTTAGAATATTTTGTCAAATGTTAAGTGAATTAACACATTTGTATAGAATAATATTTAATGACTTAAGAACAATTTTGGGACACTAGGGGAATTAACTGAATAGTATTTTGAAGCTGTATCGCATGTTCATAATAATCAAAAAGAAAAGGTTGGAAATAACTCCTGTGTGACTCAGTGGGCCAGGACTCTGTACCTGTGACCGAAAGATAAATGTTGTAAATCCCAGGCTGGGCTCTGTATTTAATCAGTCATTTACAGAATAGCAGTTCAGGTAACTAGATGCTGCGGAGCCTGTAGGGGCCACGAACAGTGAGGAAAAGTAAACTGTCTGCACATTTTAGGGATTTCATGAACTCGATGTAGTATTTCATGAGCACATTAAACTAAATTGTGCGCCTGATGTAGTATGAAGAAACCCTGTCTGAGACACTACCAGGGCTCCGTAATTAAGATGCTGTGGGAATGAGTTTGTGTGCATGAATACTAGGGATTTGTGGCAATAAATTTATTCACGCAAATCTTTGTAATAAGACACAATATTCTTATATTCAAGCTTGAGAACGTTCTTCCATATCTGACAAGTAGCCACACAAAGTTACATCTAATTCTATGTTTGTGATCATTGAAACCCCAGTAAAACAGCCTTGATCCCATACTGTCTCATGTGGCTCATTTTCCTCACCTGAAATGACTCAGTTACAAGTCTATCCTTCCTTTTTATGATTTTGTGTGACCTTCATGTTCCTGCCCATCCCTGTAAGCACGGGAAGGGAAACTCCACACCCAATAAGACCTGATTTTAGTGATTCTCATTATGAACAATATATATATTACAGAAACTTTCTTTACTTTTTGCGAAAGCATACAGATCCGAATCCTACCTTATAGTTTACTTGTGAATAGTAAATAAAACCGTTGAGATCAATTCTCACCTTTAATTAAAGAAATAATTTCATCTTAGGTTATTTTTCTATCTTCTGTTTTATGAAATCAGCCATGTAAACTTGTTTTATATGTTTTTAGTCTTGTATAGACGAGTAGGCAGAAATTCTTTCTGTGACGGAAAAAGGTGTGACAAAGCCGTCTATATAACGTATCTGTCTTTCAGTTTAGGTGAAACTGAAACTACAGCAAAACCTTGATTCACTGGTCTGAAGTAATTTTACTCTGAAGTGGATTTTCAGTACAAGAGGTAAGTCTGCTACTCCATGGTCTTATTCTGTTTTAAATATAAAACAGAATTTTTATAATAAAACATGATCATTAAACTTCTTAAACTTATTATACTTGATATCTGAATTAACATGGACCGTATTAAAATTTAGCTTTCTTTCCTGTAATAAAACTGACACCAAATTGTTCTTGCTTGTACATAAAACATCTGCTTATTGAAGCCAATTTTCATGGTTTGCAGAGTAAAGTACAGTATGGCAAGCCTCCCTGAATTTGGAGATGACTTCTGCTCACTTTTTGAATCCCATTTGGAGCCTGATGTAAGGAGGGGTAGTAGGACATACATCATGTACCATGGTACCACACGGACAGCCGCATTAAATATTAAAAAGCACGGATTTCAGCAGTCCAGCGATGGCATGCTTGGACGTGGAGTCTATGTCAGTCGGAGCTTTCGGAAGGCCAGAGTCTACCCAAAAAATCTACCCTACAATGAGCAGCGAGCTGTACTCAAGCTGAGGATTCGAGTTGGAAAAGTAAAGAAGATCGACCGGCAGGGACACCCCCTCCAAAAAACCTGGCATGACCATGGATATGACACAGCCTGGGTGCCCCCCAAGTGCGGAATGGTTCCCAGTGGTTTGGAGGAAGATTGTGTTTGGGATCCCAGCAGGATTGAAGTTTTAGATATAATTTACCCAGAGCACTAATCAGGGTTGTGTTTTGATCCATAAAAAATAATTAGAGAAACAGAACGGGAAAAGGGAAGGACAGAAAGTGAATAAAGAAATCGAGAGATCTAAATATAATCTATATGTAATTTTTTATAATCTCTTACCTATCATGTTAAAAATTAATCTCTTAATCTTACATTCACACACACACACACACACACACACACACACACACACACATAAGCACACATATATTGCTAAAAAATCATGAAATCAGAGGAACAAATAACATAATTTTAATAAAACTGAAACTATTTCACCATAACATTTTTTCAAAAGATTCTTAAATTAGTGAGAATGACGTATATTTTAATATTTGTTAAATTGTTTAAATTTAAACTTGTACACGTAATTTATTCCCAACAAAACGTTTTATTTGAATGCTTTCAAAAAGGCTTCATGAAAAGATACCAATAATAGAAGAGAGGAGGCATTGTAATTTAATTAGGGATGTAACCCACATCCTACCGACAGGGTCCCTGCACATCCCAGAGGTATATTGTTCTCATACCTCACATTTTTTTTCTTTAAATAATTACGTTTTATGACTGCCAATCAATTTCTTCCTAATGATGTCACATAATTCTTTTCTATTTCTGCTTTGATTGGTGCTTTTTAAAAACACAAATGTTTTGGGGTCCCAGGGAACCCCAGTCAAAAGTGCCAAATTCTGCCTGTGCAGTTATCATAAATTTCAAAAGATCATGTTTGCTGTGGGATATAAAAGTATAAAAGTTATAAAGTATGGAGCTATTTATGGGTTATGGATGCATTTTTTTATACTCTTTTATGTTTATGTTCGCGACATGTTTGAAAACCGGAGGGTGGGAAGGAGGGATATGTAAGGAGAAGGAGGTTTCTCACAGCTCCAAGATGTCTTTGGCTGTAATAAATCTAAAATATATACAACGATATAATGTAGTTATTGATAACACCAGCATTTGGTGGGCAAATTTAGGCAAAATGGCAAGCAGATCAAAATTGGCCAGATTTGGTGTTGTAGCTTTGTACTGAAAGACAAAATAAAATTTTAAAGTGTTGAAGTTTGGATGAGTGTGTTTTTATTTCAATTGATTGATGTTGGGGTCAAAATGACCCCGACTGGTTTCATCATGTTTGTATAACAGAAATAATGTTTACGTGAAATCATTGAAAAGTAAGTGATACCACAATCAAAGGATGGGTAATAAGCTTTCAAGAAATGATGTGGATTGTACTTGGAATAAAAATTATTATTTGTATTAAAGAAAAGTATTGAGGCGCCGGGTGGACTGAGGCATTATGGGAGCTGAGTAGAGCGAGGAAACATGCTTTTTTATTGCAGTCTTTAGAAGAACTATAGCAGGCATCCAACGAGCACTAAACTAAATACACAGACGCGAAACACAAGGTTGTCAGACACGGAACTGTAAGATGCAAACACAGTGGGAGATTCACACAAGCTAAATACACAGACGCGAAACACAAGGTTGTCAGACGCGAAACTGTAAGATGCAAACACAGTGGGAGATTCACACAAGCTAAATACACAGACGGGAAATACAAGGTTGTCAGAAGCGGAACTGTAAGATGCAAACACAGTGGGAGATTCACACAAGCTAAATACACAGACGCGAAACACAAGGTTGTCAGACGCGAAACTGTAAGATGCAAACACAGTGGGAGATTCACACAAGCTAAATACACAGACGCGAAACACAAGGCTGTCAGAAGCGGAACTGTAAGATGCAAACACAGTGGGAGATTCACAGAAGCTAAATACACAGACGGGAAATACAAGGTTGTCAGACGCGGAACTGTAAGATGCAAACACAGTGGGAGATTCACAGAAGCTAAATACACAGACGGGAAATACAAGGTTGTCAGACGTGGAACTGTAAGATGCAAACACAGTGGGAGATTCACACAAGCTAAATACACACGAGGATCGGACAGGGTGCACACAAGACACGGGAAAATACACGCACGACAATAGGGAAATGCAGCCATTAACATTCACAACAACATCAAGGGCGATTTACAGTTGTACACAGGGTATTCTGGTACATGCGCCCTGTCAGTGCCACCCAACTGCGGAATGGCTCTTAGCGGCTTGGAGGAAGATTGTGTTTGGGATCCCAGGAGGATCAAGATTTTAGATATAGTCTATGTGTAGTTCTTTATAATCTTCTCTTATCTATCATGCTAAAAATTGATCTCTCTCTCACACACACACATAAACATACACATTGCAAAAAAAAAATCAGGAAATCGGAGGTACAAATAACTTAAATTTAATATACCTAAGGTGACGCCTATTGCTCAACACAAAAAACAAACACTGTACTTCACCATAACATTTTTTGAATGATTCTTAAATTTGAGAGAATGACCCATATTTTTATATTTAACTCAAACAGTTAAAGTAAAAATACTTTTTGTATTGAGTAAAAATAACTTAAGTATTTATAATTTAAGCAACTTAATTTGCATCAGCTGCATTCATTAGTTTCATTTAAATGGCTTGAGTAACAAAATCTTAAATGCATCCTCCTTATGCAAATGCTACCATTTAAGTTTTGTTTATTCCGTTTTCTTCCTTTAAGATTTATTAGTACATTCTAACTTTTAACCTAGTTCTGGCTACTTAGTTCATTGCCTTAAACCTTACACAGCAAATGTGCCAGTGTTAAATTACTGCATGGTATTTAAATGGGCCCACCATTGACTGTTACCTTTAACACTTTACAGTGTGCAATGGCTGTTGTTTTTACAGTGTTAATCTTTATTAACTCTAATAGTGATCACTTTACACCATAGGGTGTTACTGTAAGTCACCGAGTCTCCATCCCCACATATCTGCCCCATTTTAATATGCACACAAGAAGTCATGAGGATCAGAAGAGCCGTCCCACATTTACCCACCATCATGAGAAAGATCTTACAGCTTTTTCTTGTTTTATATTGAAGTTTTGATGGGTTAGTTCTGACTGAACTTGACAATTAGTGTGATGTGGTTTTTTTCCTGCTATGTGGTCAGAGAAAAACTCTCAGTGACATATGGGACACCTCTCCAGAGTGGTACATATTTTAATGGTTTGGGGATGTATTTGAGTGTCAGCCCTGCCCTTGGATGATTAACATATGCGGAACGGTGTTAGGACAGTGGTGATGCCCTTTTTGTTGTAGTTCCTGGTACCGCCCACTGCCCTGTAGACCAATGGTGTTGGATGTATATTTGCATAACATGACACAGTACTGTTTTTAAGTTTTTTTAATCCACCGAGATTGTGATGAATAGGAACGAAAACCTCAGAAACGTCTCTTGTGGACCTGTCCTTGTCCAATTTGACAAGTATTATCTTCAGGGAAGCATGGCAAGACAGCATGAG
This sequence comes from Brienomyrus brachyistius, assembly GCF_023856365.1. Taxonomy (NCBI): domain Eukaryota; kingdom Metazoa; phylum Chordata; class Actinopteri; order Osteoglossiformes; family Mormyridae; genus Brienomyrus; species Brienomyrus brachyistius. The sequence continues at coordinate 1,635,174 of NW_026042338.1, read as the reverse complement.
ACAAGGGGTTTTCTAGTTGCATTTTACAAATGCAATACTACTTAGATACTATGTGTATAGTGTATAGTGCTGTATATCGTATTGTGCTGTGCAATATAGATGTATTAAAATAGATTTACTGTGCTCATATTTAAACCCTGCTGATCATACACACATATAATGTAGACAATTACGTTCCACTATTCAAATTGTTTTCGACTGCTTTTGCAACATTTGCACAAATTCTGGATGTCTAAAATACCCATTGTAAGCTGTTTGTGTTTAGAGTTGATATTTGTAATTTATTTATAAAAATTCTTGTACTCTGTAATAACTGGAACCATGTGTTCTGGTCTCATATGTAGCTGAGATGACTAGAGTTTATTTTCACTTTGACAGACTTATTAGTTTAAACTTCAAAAATACTATTTACAGTTGCTTAAAAATCTTGCATGTTTAAAAGGTTTGCATAATCATATTTTCTTTATTTTTTCTGTTTTCAGAGATCAAAGAATTACTGTACTTCCACTTCCACTGTTAGATTTCACAGCTCTTTCAAAATGTCAAAGTGTCTTTACATTTTACATGCCATCCCAACAGTTCTGTAAATGGGATTTGTATTACAATTCTTGTAAAAATCAATTGCTTGATTATAATAATTGTAATTTGTATTTACAGTCATTTTGTCCTCCTAGAACCGACACCTTATCGTGGTGGAGGGGTTTGCGTGTTACAATAATCCCAGGAGCTATGTTGTCTGGGGCTTTATGCCCCTGGTAGGGTAACCCAAGGCAAACAGGTCCTGGGTGAGGAACCAGACGAAGTGCGGCTCAAAACCCCTTATGATGAAAAAAATTTTGGAACCACGTTTTCCCTTGCCCGGACGCGGGTCACCGGGGCCCCCCCCGGAGCCAGGCCTGGGGGTGGGGCTCGATGGCGAGCGCCTGGCGGCCAGGCCTACACCCATGGGGCCTGGTCGGGCGCAGCCCGAACAAGGCACGTGGGTCCCCCCTCCAATGGGCTCACCACCCATGGGAGGGGCCATAGGGGTCAGGTGCGAGGTGATCTGGGCGGCGGCCAAAGGCGGGGACCTTGGCGGTCCGATCCTCGGCTGCAGAAGCTAGCTCTAGGGACATGGAATGTCACCTCTCTGATGGGGAAAGAGCCTGAGCTGGTGCGCGAGGTTGTGAAGTTCCGGCTAGATATAGTCGGACTCACCTCGACGCACGGCTTGGGCTCTGGAACCAGTCTCCTTGAGGGGGGTTGGACCCTTTTCCACTCTGGAGTTGCCCGCGGGGAGAGGCACCGAGCGGGCGTGGGCATACTTATTGCCCCCAGGCTGGGTGCCTGTACATTGGGGTTTACCGCAGTGGACGAGAGGGTAGCCTCCCTCCGCCTTCAGGTGGGGGGACGGGTCTTGACTGTTGTTTGCACTTATGCGCCAAACAGCAGTTCAGAATACCCACCCTTTTTGGAGTCCTTGGAAGGGGTGTTGGAGAGCTCTCCTCCTGGGGACTCTCTTGTTCTGCTGGGGGACTTCAATGCTCACGTGGGCAGCGACAGTGAGACCTGGAGGGGCGTGATTGGGAGGAATGGCCCCCCTGATCTGAACCCGAGTGGTGTTTTGTTATTGGACTTCTGTGCTCGTCACGGACTGTCCATAATGAACACCATGTTCAAGCATAAGGGTGTCCATATGTGCACTTGGCACCAGGACACCCTAGGCCGCAGTTCGATGATCGACTTTGTAGTCGTGTCATCGGACTTGCGGCCGCATGTTTTGGACACTCGGGTGAAGAGAGGGGCGGAGCTGTCAACCGATCACTACCTGGTGGTGGGTTGGCTCTGCTGGTGGGGGAGGAAGCCGGCCAGGCCTGGCAGGCCCAAGCGTATAGTGAGGGTCTGCTGGGAACGTCTGGCGGAATCCCCTGTCAGGGAGAGTTTCAACTCCTACCTCCAGCAGAACTTCTCCCATATCCCGGGGGAGGCGGGGGACATTGAGTCCGAATGGGCCATGTTCCGTGCCTCCATTGTGGAGGCGGCTGACCGGCGCTGCGGCCGTAAGGTGGTCGGTGCCTGTCGCGGCGGCAATCCCCGAACCCGCTGGTGGACACCGGTGGTAAGGGATGCCGTCAAGCTAAAGAAGGAGTCTTATCGGGCCTTTCTGGCCTGTGGGACTCCAGACGCAGCTGACAGCTATCGGCAGGCCAAGCGGAATGCGGCTTTGGCGGTTGCTGAGGCAAAAACTCGGGTGTGGGAGGAGTTTGGTGAGGCCATGGAGAACGACTTCCGGACGGCTTCGAGGAAATTCTGGTCCACCATCCGGCGGCTCCGGGCGGGAAAGCGGTGCAGCATCAACACTATTTATGATGGGGATGGTGCGCTGCTGACCTCAGCTCGGGACGTTTTGGGTCGGTGGAGGGAGTACTTCGAAGACCTCCTCAATCCCACCGACACGCCTTCCACTATGGAAGCAGAATGTGGGGACTTGGGGGTGGACTCGCCTATCTCGGGGGTGGAGGTCGCTGAGGTGGTCAAAAAGCTCCTTGGTGGCCGGGCCCCGGGGGTGGAACGAGATTCGCCCAGAGTTCCTCAAGGCTCTGGATGCTGCGGGGCTGTCCTGGCTGACACACATCTGCAGCATCGCGTGGACATCAGGGGCAGTGCCTCTGGATTGGCAGACCGGGGTGGTGGTCCCCCTTTTTAAGAAGGGGGACCGGAGGGTGTGCTCCAACTACAGGGGGATCACACTCCTCAGCCTCCCTGGTAAGGTCTATTCGGGGGTCCTGGAAAGGAGGGTCCGCCGGATTGTCGAACCTCGGATTCAGGAGGAGCAGTGTGGTTTTCGCCCTGACCGTGGAACAGTGGACCAGCTCTATACTCTCAGCAGGGTTCTGGAGGGTTCATGGGAGTTTGCCCGACCAGTCTACATGTGTTTTGTGGACTTGGAAAAGGCATACGACCGTGTCCCTCGGGGGGTCCTGTGGGGAGTGCTCCGGGAGTATGGGGTACCGGGCTCCCTTTTAAGGGCAGTTCGGTCCCTGTATGACCGGTGCCAGAGTTTGGTCCGCATGGGCGGCAATAAGTCGGACTCGTTTCCGGTGAGGGTTGGATTCCGTCAGGGCTGCCCTTTGTCACCGATTCTGTTCATGGTTTTTATGGACAGAATTTCTAGGCGCAGCCAGGGCGTTGAGGGCGTCCGGTTCGGTGACCTCAGGATTAGGTCTCTGCTTTTTGCGGATGATGTGGTTCTGTTGGCCTCATCGAGCCGTGACCTTCAGCTTTCACTGGAGCAGTTCGCAGCCGAGTGCGAAGCGGCTGGGATGAGAATCAGCACCTCCAAATCTGAGACCATGGTTCTCAGCCGGAAAAGGGTAGAGTGCTCTCTCCGGGTTGGGGATGGGGTCCTCCCCCAAGTGGAGGAGTTTAAGTATCTCGGGATCTTGTTCACGAGTGGGGGAACGATGGAGCGGGAGATCGACAGGCGGATCGGTGCGGCGTCAGCAGTCATGCGGGCGCTGCATCGGTCTGTCATGGTGAAGAGAGAGCTGAGCCAAAAGGCGAAGCTCTCGATTTACCAGTCAATCTACGTTCCTACCCTCACCTATGGTCATGAGCTTTGGGTAGTGACCGAAAGAACGAGATCGCGGGTACAAGCGGCCGAAATGAGTTTCCTCCGCAGGGTGGCTGGGCTCTCCCTTAGAGATAGGGTGAGGAGCTCAGTCATTCGGGAAGGACTCAGAGTAGAGCCGCTGCTCCTCCGCATCGAGAGGAGACAGATGAGGTGGCTCGGGCATCTGATCAGGATGCCTCCGGGACGCCTCCCTGGGGAGGTATTCCGGGCATGTCCCACTGGGAGGAGGCCCCGGGGAAGACCCAGGACACGCTGGAGAGACTATGTCTCTCGGCTGGCCTGGGAACGCCTCGGGGTCCCCCCAGAGGAGCTGGACGAAGTGGCCGGGGAGAGGGAAGTCTGGGTCTCCCTGCTGAGGCTGCTGCCCCCGCGACCCGACTCCGGATTAAGAGGGAGATGATGGATGGATGGATGGATGGATGGTGATTTTGTCCTTTAAATACAAATTGAAAGGGAGACGCTGATCCATTTTAGTAACTGGATCAAACAATTCAGCTATGTACTGTTGATCATTTAACTGTAAATCTTTAGCTCTGTTAAATCTTTAATGACAGCTTATTTTCTCTTCAATATCAGAAGCTCTACAGCACCACTACAAGAAAGTGAACCATCATATCTTCAGTGATGCTGTGACGAAATGGCTCCGATATGCAGCAGAACGTCAGGGAGGTGCAAAGAGAAAATGAACAGAAGTGGGTGTGGGCCGCTTGGGGGGGGTCAATTTGCACTTCAATGTTTTTGTGATTGTTATCAAATTACTATAAAATTACCACCATTGTGCTATTTTTCTGTGAATGTATATATTGTCACGCCCGGCTCGTACGATCCTCATGTGTGCCACGCCTCCCTAATTATCCACGTGTGCTTCCCTGATCGTACCCAGCTGTGTCTGATTATTTTCAATCAGTCCTGTCTATTTGAGTCCATGTCTTACCAGAGTTCAGTGTCTGTCATTGATGTTAGTAGATGTCAGTGCCTGTGTACCTTCCGTTGTCCCGTTCCCGTTTGAATAAATCCTCATTTTCCCCGAGTTCGCCTGCTCGCCTGTTCCTTGCCAGCTTTACCGCCTGTGCGCTATCCAGCGCCCGCCCCAGATCGTGACATATATAATGTGAATAATAAATTCAATTATAAATGAATAATAAATTCAATTTGAATATCTGTACATGCTATTTTTTATTTAGCTTTAGAAAGCCCTGCTGGATATAACATAATTTCAGCATTAATTCACTTGTGAAGCAATTATAACCCAATATTGATTTGACATACACTAATTCAACATTAAATCAATGAATGAAGAAGTTGTGAAACAAGTGTTGAAACAACGTTGAATCCTTATCGCAAATGGTTGACTTTTCAATGTTGGATAGACGGCCTTTTCAACGAGCAAGATCAATGCTAAATGAACATTGAAGATCAATGTTTTTTAATATGGAATCAATGTCATTTCAACATATGTGTGGTATCTGGGATGCCTTTTGTAGCTTTGAAAGTTTAACATTAACACGGGTAATACACGTTGAATATTTCTTAATAGACTTGGACACTAAAGCATAGTCTTTCTTTACATCATCAGAGTAGAACCCCATACTCTGTTGAAATGAAAGTCCCTTGAAGCGCTGGTACAGGAAAAAGGCGACGTGGGCCCTGCATGTGGAGGCAAAGTCTCCTTGAACTTGACCCGTATTATACCTTATTTTGGTAACAAGCCTCCATAAAAAGCACATAAAACTTTTAGGGTAGCAAAGAGCATGAGGGGGACAACTGTAAGATTCAAAAAAGGAAGCTTTTTGGCCTCCAAAATCATCCCGACCCAGTGTTCACACTTGTTTTGTTTATAATTTTGGCCTTTGCCACTACTGAAGTTCCCCCTGGTGCTTCACATTCTCTATCAAAGTATACTCAACATATATGGTACTACTACAGTAGTGCCATTTAATGTGATAAGGTACATATTATTCTGTATAATAAATTGTTTGAATCCATATCTTTCCAAATATTTTCAGATTAAAGTATTATGTTTTTTTTTTTTTTTTGTAAAACTAGCAGTTAAAAACCATAAAACGTACAGGTGGAGGTTTTCTACTGCATTGCAATATCTGTTGTTTCCTGCCATGATGCCGTGTCAGAAATGCAGTCTGGTTAAAGCTCTTTTATTCGTAACGCATGGAACCTGGAACATGAACTACATGCATGACATAGACATCGGCTATTCTCAGCATGACAGTGCGGCATGCTGGGACACATGCAAATAGGCCAGCCGGCGATTGGCTCACCAACGCCACAGTATAAATTCTGCTGTAAAATTACAGCAGTACTGTTTAATGTATAACAGCTTACTTTGTTTCCATGAACTGTAAACTGCATATTTAAAACTGTATTTTAATACGTATACTCATGTATTTATCATGTTACAGATTACACCAGTAACTGAAGCAAAAAAAAATAATGTTACAATTCAAAATCGTATTAAAGATAAATTTTATATTTACAAACATTTTATATATTATAAAAATTATTTTACCTGATTGATATTTACAGTATTATCATTTAAGGTATTTTACAGAACTTTTTAAAAAATTGTACAGTCAAACAATTCAAGTCAACGTTCAAGTCAGTTTCCCGATATCTGTCATTGATGTTTGTTGCTGTCTCCCCGATCCTTTTCGTCCCCCCCTAAATAAATCTGCCTATCTAGATTCCTGGCTCCTGGAGTTGCTTCCTCACCCCCCATCCACGCACGGAATGTAACAACCTGCCATATATGTTTTGGTACCAAGTTTGCATCATGATTTGTAGTTAAAATTACAGTTTGAACGCCAATGATCTTGAATGCCAAAAAATGAATATGTTGTCTCATGGCAACACATATAATGCACTGTACTTACACAGATTATGAAACAGACCTTGCTGATGTCAAGTGGGCATGAAATGGGATATAATGTAGGAACTTAACGTTCTAGTTGTAATTATTAATTTCAACATTAAAGTTTTCCTATAGATATCATCTGAGATTCAATAGGTAAATTATTTGTGAAGGCATAGAAACTTTAATAACTTTAATAATACAATTAACAATTCGAACAATGACTACAAACTAAAGGCTTAACATCAAAAACGAACTGATTATTATGGATAGTAATAATATTAGAAAACAAACAAGTAAGGCAATATGATTCAAATAAAAGCAATAAGCAAATAAATAAGTAAAATTAGTCACATTGTCAAATAAATAAATAAATAATCCTCCATGAAACACAAAACTAATAAACTGACAATTCCTTATGTGCATGCTGGACAAATATAGTCCTGATCAACAGGAGGATTCTGCACGCAGTCATGGTGGTACCATCTGCTGCAAACATCACAGCAGATCTACAGGGAAGGGAGAGTGTTTCCAGTGTAGTATAGTTTACACTTTTCACATTTAATATTCATAGCAATTAATGTAATCATAATAGGAAATTCAGGGAAGATTGCTGTCTACATATAATAGCAGTTGATGTCCTAAAACATCAGTATATAGAAAAAACAGATGAGCAGAATAAGGATGACAGGCCGTTGATATAACTGCTCAACTTATAGCTGTAAACATTGTGCAAACACCAATACAGCTGGTTCACCATCTGCCCTCATATCCTCACTGACTATCTGACAGGTAAATACTCTCCCAGTGACTCCTGTTGGAGTCAGTGTCCAGTGTTTCATCAAATTACTTGTGCAGGTTACAGCTGGAAACTCACTTGCACTCACTTGAGAAACAGTGAATTTCTTATCTGTGTTATCTAGCAAAACACCCTTTTCATCCAAACAGCAGCCTGACTGATTAAGTTAAATCCATTTGCCTGTACATTTTTGACTGAAAGACAAAGTTTCTCTCCAAAAGGGAAAAAAAACAATAAAAATAAATGATTCAGCAAATCTAGGAGGAAAGAGCACAGTGAGATGCTTTATAAATGCCCAGATCCACTCAGTATTGCTTATGGTTTAAAAAGGCAGCCACCAACTTGATAAATGTATACAGCATTACACAAAACAGAAGCAGAAATTTGCTAATAATGAAAAACACTAGACACGTACGTCAAGTTAGCGCTCTGCTCCTAGAGCTAGAACCAGCAGCTACTGACCCCTGAATACTCAATCCACACCCATGAAAAGAAAAGCAATACCTCGTTTTACTATATTATTATCAAAGAAATGAATCTTATAAGTACGCTTATCACTAATGTATTGCAATATTGTAGAAATTACCCATAGTTTGCCAGACTCCTTCAACCCACAAAAATGGCAGAGGTTGCTGAGACTGTCTGTAAAGAAAGCAAACACTTCAGTTTAGTAAATACATCAATAACATATACAAACAAATGCGGTGTAAGGTTAAACATCCTGTACATAACAGGTACGGGGTTTTATACTGTCCTTTTAATAAGGAACACAGTTCAGAAGAAGAGTCTCGCTGATCACGTACCAGATTCTCGGATGAGAGTCATGGCAATAACCAGCCTCAGCTTCTCAGCTGCCTTTTGGTCAGTACTGATATTAATGTCCTCCCCTTTCAAAATGCTCTCAGCAAACTGGAAAAGATTTTATTCAAATCAGACTTTCAGGACAAGATCTAGTGTTTTAGTACAAACACTTAAGTACTCCAACGTCAAGTACCATTTCGGTACAAATTGCCCATGGAAACAACTATTCAATACTTACTTTCAAAGCCAAGACTCCACAGGATGTGCTGTCTTTCTGAAGTTTGTGAGGGAGGGTACTGCAGGTCCACCTAGGAAGACTGCAGCCTTTGCTGAGCAGGAATGCCCTTGAACACCAAATTTAGATCAGTCGATTTTATCATATGTTATTACATGAATAATAATTATTATTATTATGGAGAAAATGTTACAGCAGAAAGTACCTTGTCGATTCTAAGCATTTCCTCATTTTAACTGGAGACTCTCCCAAAGGATCCAAATAAAGGGGCCGATTCTCATGGGGGTACATGACCTGCGTAAGAAACACCAAGAATGCTGCTTTATTTTATACCGAAGTAACACTTTTCAACCCAAACAAGTTTTATTAAGTTATATATGTACTAAAGACATGTAACAGTGACTCAGTGGACAGTGAATTTTGAAGGCAATCACATCAGGAAGATTCTCCACCAAGTCATTGGTTTGCGGATGATAAGGAGAGCATAAACTTCGTTCAATTGACAGTTTTGTGCAGACTCGCTTGTTGATCTGTTAATAAAGATTAATACGTAATAAAGCTAAAAAAGTGTACAGACAGTATAATAAGGAATGTGTTTGCAATTTAAGTATCATATTCTCTATCCATTAAAGTCACTTATTTGATCAATCCAATTTACCGCATTGACGAATTCCCTTCCTTGGTCAGTCAGGATTCTTTTCGGAGCCCCAAACTGATAAACAAATTTCAAAATGCATGTGGTGACGTCCTCTGCACATTTGGATTTTAGCGGGTAGGCTTGTGACCACTTGGTAAAATAATCCACAAGGACACATATATATTTATGGTCCTGTGTTGTTGTCACCAATTGCCCTATCAGGTCCATCCCCACCAGCTCAAATGGTTCCGTGACCTTAAAAAGAAGAGTAAAATTATATAACAAATAACGGAATGTGATTATTGTCTGTGGTGGTGGAATGCGTAGTTATGTTCACAAATGTCAGTAGTTAAACACTGGCTGTATCCTAACTTTACCATCATGTTGATCCTTGTGCTACAGGGAGTCAATTTAGAAATGAATCTGCTGAATTATGCAAATGTAAATGCCTGTGCATTTGCTCACTGGGTGCCAGTAAAATCAGATGGAAATTTAATGTCATATTTGATGACGTGAGGCTCTCAGATTAGAGTTCATATTTCTCTGACACATCTAGTGTTGCATTCAGAACATTCAGAAAAGCTAAACTAAACTAAAAAGGTAAACATTTGGCTTATCCAAATGAATAGAATATATCATAGTATACATACAGTATATTTCATTAATGAGCAACTTTGACTGTTGTGGTGGTGCATCTATTCTAGTTTGAGAACTATAAGTTAAAAGAACAAACTATACTTACCTTTATGGGTGTATATTGCACTTGTTTTATTACATTCTGACTGGCCTGGCATGTCACACACTCTGACACCTATAAAAACATAGACATAAAATAGTTGAAATCAACTGCCACAATCAATTGACACTCATCAAATAAATTGTTCTGCATTAAAGATTGAATGAATTGACAAAAAATAGAAGAAAAAGATTTAAACCATCACTGTCAAAGAGAAAACACATATCTGCAAAAATCTGCATTTCTTAAAACTGAAACAGAATGATTACAATTTGCTACATTACTAACATGAAAAATTGCTTTTAAAACCATTTAAATTCAGTTGTATCTTATTAAGATACCTTACTGGATCTTAATTTGTGATGACCAGAGAATGAATAAATATGAACCTATTATCTACCTATATTAATAGAAAAAGAACAGTGTCACATTTGAGAAACCTGCAAGAGAACATAGCTTGTGAAATTTACTCACCCATTTATCAATGTCAGCTGACATTCCAGGCCAGAAGAATCTCTTAGAAATTGCATCTCTTGTTTTTTTTTGGCCAGTGTGAGCTCCGGTGGAACTTGGAAATCGATGAATATTGTATTCGCTTCTTCAGCACCACAGACCACCTTTATTTTGACTGGCCTTGCTTGTCCTTTGCTTTGCTTGCTTGTCCTTTTATATAGTATAGTGATCCACCTAAAAATATCAAATGAAATAATTTTTATTAAAAATAAACACTTCACACCAATACAGCAACAAAGACATACCCGGAGATAGTAACAAGGGCACTGTTTCCTGTTGCGAAGTGTAGTGGGCGAATATTGTCAAGGTTTTTCTTCCTCTGTGCTAATCAAGAATCAGCAGCTGCCTGTGCAGTTCTGCAGCTGTCAGTCTTTATTGTGCCTTTTAGAAACATAACTGAGGCACAAGGTCCTCAATTGTTTATATACATATGAAAACAGACACACAGAAAGACACACGCGTACGTACACATACACACCTATACATTTCAAAATGCATGTTCATAATACTTAAATAATAAGGGAGTAATTTTACAGCAGCCATCTATTCCTTTACATGCATGTCACACAATACTTACATGGTACACATACATGCAATAATATTATATCATACCTTCAATAATTCACACTAAACAAAAGTATATTCATTATTGTATAATATAATAACTATATTTCTCCTAAGGAAGAATTTAAGATAAGATCTTTATTGTCACTATTACAGAAAGAGTGAAAAAACAGTCCAGTGGCTCCCTATTTAGCAACATAAGTTACAGTAGAGTAATAAATAAGAGAAATAAGAACAACACAAAAAGAGACAGACATCCTATTACAGTACGAGTGTCTGAGTGCAATGTGTACAATATGTCAGTCAAAGTAGTGTGTGCTTAATGACCTGCCCTATGCATAGTGCTGCTTAGAAGACAGTCATTCAGGGGGGTGGATACTGTTTCACAAAAACAGTCATTCAGGGGGTGGGGGATGGGCGCATTTGGCTGCCTGTGGGTCAATCAATATATTGCTGAATAATCCCAACTCTTTATCAGATTTTGATGTCCTGGCATGTTCTCCTCCAGGTTTGGTTCATTTGATTGTGAAACAGTTACGTTTAATCAGGTATTTTTGGTTGTATTTTAACAAATACTGCACATAGGATTGCTAATACACTGAAATATAGTAATCAAGAATGAAAACGAGGTGGTCACATTTATTTTTTTCACGTTCACACCTTGTAGTCTTAATTGATTAACAGGTTTTACTTTAAAGTAGTTATAGGGAGATGTATTTTAGTCACGCGAGTTGTGCGCACCAGTCACGGGTGAATGCGCATGTGACAAAGTCTGGAGCGCACATTATGATGGTTGCGCATATAATAATGAAAAAAAAAAGATGTAGAAAGGTACTTCGCACACAAAACGTCCGGAGGCAGTGTTTGGCTCAGCAAGTTAAACCTCAGTGCTCATGATCAGAAAGTCGCTGGTTCAAATCTACTCTCGGCATGTTTGTGGGTCCTTAAAACAAGGCCTTTACGTCCCTGAGGTACTACATCAGAAAGCCGTCTTTTGCTCTCAGAGCGCAAAATGGGGGAGGTGAAAAGAGAATTTCCCAAGTATAACAAAGTATTCGGTGCCACTTTACAATAAGGCTACCTTTATAAAGGGGTTATGGATTGTTTATAAGCAGGTTATAAATTAGGTTGTACCACTTCGTAAATCATTAATAGACAATTATAAACAAGTTATACCACAGTTTTCTGTCATGCCCGGCTCGTCCGCTCCTCGTGTGTGCCACGCCCCCTGATTAGCCATGTGTGATTCCCTGATCGTCTCCTGCTGTGTCCGATTACTTTGATTAGTCCTGTCCTATTTTAAGTCCTGGTCTTACCTGTTTCCCTTGTCTGTCATTGATGTTAGTCGATGTTCGTGCTTCGTCTCCGAATAAACCCCTCGTTTGCCCTGATTTTCGGCTTCCAGCCTGTTTCTTGCTTGCCTGCCCGCACGATCGCCGTTCTGCTAGCCCCGATCGTGACAGAATGACAGACCCCAAAAAAAAGAGGAGACAGAGGAGAGGGAGGATCCCGGAGGAGCCGGAGATCTACCTGGGAGCTCGCTTGCTCTCCAAGCTATGGCTCCCGACCGAGGAGGAACCTGTCTCGCTCCCAGACCCAGGACCGATACGTCTGGGAGCCTGCTCATTGGCCCGGCTGGGGTTCGCAAGTGACGACGAAGAGGAAGAGCCCTTCATGTTCCCGGACCCGGAGCCATTCCCCCCGGGACATCTACCGCCCCCCGAGCGGTATTTATTCCGGCCTGAGCCACTGGCCAACGGGGGAGGCATTAGAGCGGCAGCCGCCCCTGAGGCGCTCCCCACGCCTCCGCCAGACGCAAAGGCTGCCCTGGCCAATCGATTCTTCACCCTCCAAGGGCTCTACTGGAGGGTGATTGCAGATTCGGCCACCCCGGGTAGCCCGGAGCTAGACAAGCTCACCGGACAGCTCAGGAGGGACTTTGATGCCTTCACCCCCTCCTCTGATCAAGGGGACCTCGAGCGCTTGGCAGAGGGTGTAAGGAGGCTGATCCAGCTCCGGAAGGCTGCGGCGCCTACTTCCGAGCTACTGCCTCTGCTCACAGCGCCGGCGCAGCCGCCCCTACCCGCGGACCCTGCTCCGGAGCCGCCGCCTCTGCCTTCGGACCCCGCTCCCGTGCAGCCGCCTCTGCCTACGGACCCCGCTCCCGTGCAGCCGCCTCTGCCTTCGGACCCCGCTCCCGCCGCCTGCGCAGCCGCCGCCTGCGCAGACTCCCCTGCCTACGCTGCCTGCAGCTCCCGGGCAGGCGCCCCCTCTGTAGCAGCCTGCAGCTCCCGGGCAGGTGCCCCCTCTGCCTGCAGCTCCCACGCCCGAGGCGCTCCTTCCGCCTCCTGTAACTGTGACCCCTGGGGCCCTTGTTCCTGGCCCCACTCTAGTCCCTTCTACCCCGGTGACTCCTGTCCCTGACCCCTCTCCAGTCCCTTCTGCCCCAGTCCCCGAGGAGGTCCCGGAGGACCCCACCGTCGCTCCTCCCTCCTCAGAGGTGGAGGAGCTCGAATGGGACCCCTCGGGGACCCTTCTAATGACTCTTTGGCCCGCACCTCGGCGAACTCGACCCCGACCGGGGATCATATCGTCTGTGCCCCTCCCTTTACGGGACACAGACGAAGGACTGGGGTCCCTCCCGCCCTACTCCTGGCTCGTCCTCCCTCGCCAGCGCTGCGGCTAGGTCGGCGCCTGCAGGTCCTGGTCCCCCGGGTCGGCAATCGCCTGTGGGTCCCCCTTCACACCCTCGTCGCCCTGCCTCGCTCCCTCCGCCGACTCCTCGGCGGTCGCCTGCGGGTCCTCCTGCTCCGGCTCGTCGGAGGACGTCGCCACCTGCTGCAGCTCGCCCCCTCTCCTTGCCCTCACCAGGGTCCCCTCCGACTCCCTTCTCGTCCCCTCTGTCTGTCCCTCGCCCTGCCTCCTCGGCCATTCCGAGGTCCCCTCCGGCTCCGGCCTCCCGGATGTTAGTCGATGTTCGTGCTTCGTCTCCGAATAAACCCCTCGTTTGCCCTGATTTTCAGCTTCCAGCCTGTTTGTTGCTTGCCTGCCTGCACGATCGCCGTTCTGCTAGCCCCGATCATGACATTTTCAATGCATTCCTACCAATTATAAGTGGTGAAGGGGAGCCTTATTGTAAAGTGGTACCAAATATTCTAAGAATAACATTTAAATACAAATCGATAAAAATTAGCACGCAATCCTAAATCTTTTTGGACATTAATGTTGCTGCCAAATAGGCCTACCATATAAATCGCTTGGACCCCTAAAAATCACTCAGCTCTAAGGTCATAATCCACATATGCCTCAATTAAAAATTATTTATGGTTGTACATAACGAAATTCTGACTAAATGCCAATTTAGTGCGCACAACTTCATACTTGCCTTATACACAATATTTAGACACTTTGCGTCGAAGATCACCTTTTTGGGCTTTAGAAAAACCTGGTGGGTATTGTCCTTTAGTTTTATAAATAAAAATCTTCTGATAAATTTCAGTATCCATGGCTAGATTATGTGATTTTATGTAGTTGAAATGTAACTAACCGGTTCTCTAGCACAGAGTCTCTGAGTCGAGGACCTTGCCTAATTGGCTGATGTCAAAGAGCGCCTTAAAGGTGTACGTGTAACATAAAAAAACTGAAATCTTTTTAAATATTCAAAATGTCAGTATTAAATAGTTGATAAGTAATGTAATTCTGAAGCTATATTTTAGACAAAAACATATATACGAATGATGAAGTAATGCCGAACAGTACTAACCCACATATCCAGTTAATAATCTTTAGCACATCACAGGGAAACTGGGAACTTACACAGCCAATAGCCAGATTTGGAACATGATTATTATGCATTGTGTTGCAGTTATAGGTCTCATCTATTTAGATTTAGACACGGAGTCCTGATGATGAGTGCAAAAATAAAGGGCACAGCCTTGTAGACAACAATATTCCGTGTCATCACTTTTATTGATTCTAATTGATTTACAGTCAAAACATGAAAAATAAATCATACAGCTTTTTAAAAAAGTTCCGAGAAAAAAAGAAAAGAATACTACTAACAGTAACAAATAGTACTACCTGAGCAAATTTAATTTATGTAGGACATTCAGACCCAGAATTCAAAGGGGGTGCAATTCCCGGCAGGTCCCCTAAAGTTGTTATCTTAGCAGATAGATTTGAAAAGGGTGCATAGCCTTATGCTAAAGGACACACCCCCTTCCACCCCTGCATGTTCCTGTCAGTTCACCTCCTCCTAATATGCTTTCCATAAACCTGCACAATAGAAAAAGATCAATAAACAGTGCAAACTTTGTAAGGTACTAATAACACAGGTACTGAGCCAGTTTCTTAAATACGAAACAAGTAAGCTGCCGTAAAATGCGCCCCCCCCACGCGCGCTGCACGTGATATGGCATTCATGAAATTATAATATCTATTTCTTTAAATATGTCGCTTGCTAGCAGCATTTCATGATAGAATCAAAGGGGAGATTGGAAATGAACTTCCTGCCAGGTTAGCCGTCATAAAGATAAATATCTTTTTTGTTTAGGTATTTCGGATCACTGTACCAGAACACTCTCTTCATTGTGGAGAAAGATAATTACTAGATATGTATTGGGAATAATATTGTGTAATTTGCTTTGATTCTTAAAGCGAAGGACTTCCTTGTTGTCAAACTAGTAAACTGACGACGAGACAAATAAATCACCTACGTTCTCGTTCGGAGCTCATCGTTTACGTTACAGTTTATCAGTTTTATATGGGTTAAATGCAGCCTTCGTGAAGTAGGACAGTGGTCTTCTAAATGTGCAAACGCAATTTAATATTTCTGTTGCATATTTAGAATGACGGAACTGCGCATTTTCCCACTTCTAATAGAAGAAAAGAGCGGTGCGCGCTCCCGACAGGGGGTGCATTTCACGGCAGGGGTGCAGAATTCGGCACAACACCTGTTAATATACCTTGGAAAAAGGTGTGGACTTTACCTTCTAAGTTTTTATTAACAAATAATGTAGAAGAAGTCACCTTTAAATTGACACATAAAGTTTATCCATCCAAATATTTTCAATCTAAAAGGATCAGAGAGATTGACACCAGCTGTTATTTCTGTGAATGTGACTGCAAAACTAATGTTCGTTTATTTTGGTCTTGTCCTTTTGCTGAAAAATTCTGCTCTGATATGCTTAACATGATACAAACAAATGTATGTCATAATTTTCAGTTTTCTTGTAAAGATGTTTTTTGCGGGTTTTTGTGACTGTTAGAATACATGTCACGATCGCCGTCGGACGAGCAGGGAGCGGAGAATCAGGAGCTCCGGCTTATTAGGTAGTGTTGGAGTTAGACTCCACCGAGTCCGTTGATGAGGAAAAGATGCATTCGTGAGGCAAAGGATGGTTGTAAGTCAGCTCTCTTTATTTGTTGTACAGATCGATCTGGGAGCCACTCTCAGATGCACAAAAGTACACACCAAGGGAAGCTCAGCTCCCTGTTGTCTGTGTCTAGCTTTTATACCCCATTTAGGGCGTCTACTGTTCTTGTTGGTATCTTTCCAGTTGGCGTAACATACAACTATTGTTTGGACATTGCTGGCGTTAGTCCCCACACCCGTTCCCTTTTACCTTGTCTTATGTTGCAATTTAGCAGCGTCAGCGACCCCCTCCCTTGTTATGTCCCCGCAGGTCAAGCGTAAGCTTACTGTCACCACGACCCTGTCAATGTACCTTCTGCTTTCCAGAATTTACTTACCCTACGAGGAGGGCTGGAGCCCCCCTTCTCTTCCTGCCTGCGTTCCAGTTTGTTCCCCTTTCTCAGTGTGACAAAGTTTAGCACGCAACCTAGCCCCCCTTCAGTAGAACAAACTGACGAGGCGGAGCACGACGTCAATGACGGAACTAGGCATACGTACTCTGACGTGGACTTAAATACACAGGACTGAATGAAACAAGAAGAAACAGCCGATAACATCGGGCATCCACTTGAGGTTAAGGTGGCGCGCGATGTTCTCTGCGGGCCCCGCGCGGGCCCCCGGGCGTCAGAGGGTCCGGCCCCCCCACCCGAGGGGCACCCCTACTTTCCCCCGGAGGCCCCGTCCCGGCGGGTTCTACCGCCCCGCCCCACAGGCGTACCCGGGCGCCGTCGCCGCTTTAAGACGGCCGTCTAGGGCTACGAGACGGGGCTGCGGAGCGGGAGGTTGCGTGTTCGAATCCGGCCTCGGCCGCGCTTCCGAAAACTTCCGAAAGATGCCCCTAAATTGTCTTACCCCTTACCTTGGCAAGACTTACGAGCAATCTTGTGAAAATGTTCAAGAAAATCTGACCAGCTGGGTGAAGTGAGCAGAGCTCCAAGCAGATGGCCTCCACCAGTCTGCTCACGTGAGGCCACTGTGCAGGCCTGGTGCCTTGGCCCAGCAGGCAGCTGCCCAAAAAGAATTTAGAAGTTAGGCCAAGCGTAACCCAGCGGCAGAGTATGCATGCCTGGAAATCTGTAATATCATTGGTCTACACAAACGATTAACTCACCGCTTCAGGCTTTCCTTCCCTGCGCACACTGACGTTTTAGAGTGGCTGGCCTTGAACCCGCCCTGAAGGAGCTGCTCCCTGTGCCTCGGTGGGTAGGAGACACGCTGCCTGTCTCTCTCCGGCAGGTTGTTCCAGAGAGAGACGATCATGGCAACGTGACTCTCCGCGACACAGGGCTCGTCGCGTAGCCCCACCAGGTACCTCGCCAGCCTGACCACGCGGTCGTACCCCGGGGCTCCGTCAGGCCTCTGAAAACCTGACAGGATGACAAAGGGAGTAAAGTGTGAGTGGAGTGAAACAGCACTTCAAATTTCCATTAGGCGAATAACTAAATAAATAAATCAATTAATTAATTAATTGACAAATTAATAACTGAATTAAATAAATTAATAAATTATAATTAATTAAAAAAACTCAATGAACATAGATTCTGCTTCTCCGGTTTGGGGCTTACATCATCGCCGCCATCATCATTATCATCTCTGTCGTCGTCGTCAGCAGCTGCAGCTACAGGAGCAGGAGCAGGAGGAGCTGGAGCAGGAGCAGCAGTGCTTGGAGTGCTGGGGCCTGGGTCCGCGGGCAGCCGTGCGTGAGAGGAGGGGATCTCTGCCACAGCGGGTGAGGAGAGCTGAGTGAGGGAGCTGCCCATTAAGTGCAGAGAGGAAATGGTGGGGTCATGTTCCTCTTCCGGGCCTCCCTCTTCAAAGCCCTCATCCTCCAGGCTCTCCAGGACATCGGGGGTGCCATCGGGGGCGTCAGGGTCATGGCCGATGTCCTCCCTCAGCACCAAGCACTGCTGGGAGTAGAGGTACTCCACCCTGATGAGCTCTCCTGCAGCGGAATGAGGGTTACAGAATTACGGCAGATCATACAAAGCCGTAACCCTTACGTGACAGGGTAGATGGTCAGAACTTGGTGATGGTCCACATAGCCACACCTACCTGTGTACTCCCCCGGCTCTGTAGTCCTCAACCAGCTTGCGGCCCAGCAGCCGCCCACCGTAACAACGCAGCACCTGCTCCGGCTGGTCTACCGCTGCCGCCGCTCTGTCCTCGTTCCACTGCGCCAACCCTTCCAGCAAGTAGGCCTGGAAATTCTCCGCGTTCGCAGAGGTGCCTGTAAAAAATAAGGAAGCGCGCGTGTTTAAGTTGCCGATTGACGCACACACGCGCACTCATCCGACGGCAAAAGGCACGCGCGGAAACCGTAAGGAGGACATGCTCACCAGGGATGAAGCGGTTGAGGTGGAGGTGGAACGACTCCGAGGTGGAGCCACGCGCGCAGCGGTAGGTGGGGAGGACGGTGCCTCCCTTGGTCAGCTGCCCCGTCTCCATGTACAGCTGGAATCCAGGAGGGTCTTGGATGCCTCTGGGTGTCCCACATGGCGTCCATCCTTTGGTTGTCCAGCAGGGGGATGCCCATCGTGTCCTTCACGTCCCTGAAGGCCGCCAGCAGCTGAGCGATGAGCTGCTCGGTCTCCTGGGCCCCGCGGGTACGGCGGCGACAGTGCCGAGCCAGCATCTTCGCGGTCAGCCTGCCAGTCAGCTGGTCTTCGCTCAGGCCCACGATGCCCTGCTTCCCCTCCAGTTCCGCCCGAACAGCCTGCATCAGGCGAGCCACGTCTGCACTGTCCCACTCGGAGATGCATGACAACAGCTTCGCCATGAACAGGCCGTAGAGCTGGTGGCTGTCGGTGGTGACGCCCACAGCGAATCTTCTCATCGGGTGCCACACGTCCAGCCTGACGACCAGCTCCTCCCATTCGCAGAACATGGCTGCTGCTCTGGACTTCCCCACCGGCGAGCAGCAGTCCCTGTCCACGTACAGGAGCTTGGGCGGAGGGACTCCAGCTTCGCGGTAGCGCCGCATCAGCCCCGTCGCCATGGGCAACAGCCCATCACCCTCATGGGCATGAGGACTTGCCCGTGCTCGTTGCCCACGTTGGTTGCCCAGGCCATGGTTCTAGCCACCGCGCCCGCCAGCTTCTTGGTCACCTGAAAGAGAGAGAAAAACAAAAAAAATGTCACCATCCATCGCATCGTCCACTTTTCTCGAAAGCCTGTGTGTGTGTGTGAGAGAGAGACAGAGAGAGAGAGAGAGAGAGAGAGAGAGAGAGAGAACGTGGTGAAAATTACCTTCTTTGTGGAATCCATCTTCAAGACGGATCCAAAAATGGAGGTGACCCTGGCCTTCATCTCCCCGATGCGAGCCCTGACATCCTCGGCATGCACCGTGAGGAGCCACTGGGGTGAGGGGACGGGCACCATGGCCGGTGGTGGTGCCACCTGCCGTGCGTCAGCGCCAGGGACCTGAAACCTGTCGCACACTGCCAGATATTGCAGTGTGCGTGCCATCCAGGTCTCACTGTGCTGCTCCCTCAGCTTGTTATACAGCATGGACACGCTGTTGCCCAGGGAGCGCTGACGCATCAGCCTCACCACCTTCAGGTCACAGGACAACCTGTAAGCACAAACAAACAAACAAACACACCCAGAGTTAAAGGTTCATTCAAAATCACCAACCTTTGAACTACACCAAGAGGCAGGTGTGTGTGTCTCTCTCAGGGGGGCAATTGAGGAGGTGTGAAAGAGCACAGTAGGGGGTCTGCGGGACCTAGGCCAGAACAATGGGTGCTAACGACTTCACACGTAGCAAGCCAGCGAGTGGTGACAGCAGATCAAAGCGGCCAAGCTGCCAGATCAGAGAGATCGCAGCAGACACCGGGGCTCCGAGATGTTTGCGTCCCGACGCATCGTCAAGAGAGAAATGCTTACCTATACGTCAGGATGGCCGGAAACTCTGCGCGGTGCGCAGGGTCCAGCTGCTCCAAGACGTCCCGTGACCAGCCCGCCACCTTCTTCTTACACAGACGGCATTCCAGGTACTCCGTGGCCATGAAGTACCAGCCGTCTATGTCCAGCACCCTCCTGACCGTCTTGTACAGGCCGCAGGACGTGAGACGCTGCCCGGCCCGGTGGCAGTTGGGCTGCCTGCACAGGAGCCTGAACGACCAAATGCGGTAGGGCATCCACAGGAAGAAGGGGCGGGTGAAGAAGGGGGCGGGTGAAGCTGGCGGCTGGTGGAACACAGGGCGTGGTGCGGGCGGGTGCCACCACAACTGCAAGGAGTCAATAAGAACGGGCCTTCCGTCCTTATTCCTCCTAAACAGGGCGCGGCTGAGCCACTCGTGCTGCTCCTTTGGAAGCTGGGCCTTCCAGGCTTCTGGAAGGGGGACGTCCTACAAAGACGAGGACAACAATAATAATAATGTCAATACTACCTCGTTCTATTCCGCATTTTTAGCATGAAATAAATAAAGAAGAATGCAGTCATGGGAACATCTCACCTCAGAAGCAGCACGGGAAACCTCTCCCTTCGCGGGGGCTTTCCGAGGAGAGGAGCGTGAAGCGACCGCTTTGGGGGTGGGGGGTGGGGGGCGCGGACAGACTGGCAGCTACATGCCAGTGTTGTTGGAAACATGACATACAGCATTTCTTTTAGTTTATTGCGAGCAGTGTTACAAAGCGACTAGCAGAAGCCGTACTGTTATTTGATTGCACTAAATGATTAAAAAGTAAATAGAGATTGATTGACAAGATGAGCAAGTCAATGAATGAATGAATGAATGAATGATTAATTAAATTGAAAGGCAAGCTTAAGCACAGGGCCACAGGCACGTAAAGAAAAGCTGGTGTGAGTACAAAGTTCTCTATGTAATTATCCTACTACGGCAGACAGGCAGACAGAACATGCAGGCCAATGCAGCCTAGGCTACCAGCACCAAGGACAATAAGGCTAATGTTCAGCTTTGCTGCTTACCTTAACCCACTTCAGCATTTAGGGCTAACAGAGATAAATAATAACAGCAACGACAATGACAGTAAATATAGAGTTCATAGTTTTTGTACCATTTGACAGATTTGTGCGCAATTCACAATAATCTCATTTATTCAAAAATACATTTAGACTCACCTGACGTCTCGTGCTCCGCTGCGCAGGCCAGGAGCTCGGCGTCTGAGGACTCTGACAAACACGAGTGGAAAATATCTGAGTATACAAGTCTGAATAAAAGTACACTGGAGTTAGTTCTGCATGAACTATATTTAAAGTTTACCAGGAGCTGTGGTGGGCGCCTCCTTAGAGGAGCCCGGAACGGCAAGGGGGACCTCGGAGGGCGCAGAGCTGGGCGGTGCCTGCTGCGCATCCCTCATCTGGATGTACTTCTTCAGTACATCCATTCTGGTCCCTGGCTTGCTCGACTGCCCCCTAACCCACTGGACATAGCTGGATGACAGGCGGGGGTGGGGGGGGGGGGGACAGGACATGATTCATCAGTCGTCATTATTAAGAATTATAACCATTACTATTACAAGCACATTTAGCAGGCCACTACTAAGAGTGAGTGCTCACGTCCTATACATGAACTTTAAATAAAACTTTGCACAGACTACAATATGTAAAGCAAAGACTTTACCTCCTCCTCTCCCTGTCCTTCGACTCGTACAGGTCCTTGTAAGTGCAATTCTTGTGTGCGCCGAACCCCACGAGAGTCTTGTGCGACGGAGCCTCCTGGCGCCGACGCTGCCTGATGACCTCGCTCATGCGGGGGAAGGAGCTGGCATACCTGTGTGCATAAATGGAATAAGAGATTGGTTAACATGGGACTTTTGTACTGAAATGTGTGGGATGTGGTGATTTTCTGCCTCGTGGTCTAATCGCTTACCTGAGGAACACATCCTTGTTGCGCGTGACACCGCTCGCCGCTGCAGTGTCGCTCAGGTTGCCGGACTCCTTCTCCGCCTGATGCCCAGCCAGGACCATGGCAGCATATCCAACGTCATTGGACAGGAGCCACTTGAAGGTTTTCCCCCGGTACTGGCCAAACTGGATAGCACACTCGCTTGCCACCAGCCCCTGGTCCCGGGGGTCTCCTCCTCGAGCCGCCACTCTGTTCCTGGCCTCCGTCAATACTGCCGCTGGATCCTTGGCCTGGCTCGGGGTCGTCCCAGTCTGGCCCACGAGGGCTCTCTGGGTGGCCAGTGCCTCGGGTGAGGGGCGCAGGGTGAGCTCCCCACTGTGCTCAAACCGGAAAGCTGGCGCAGAATCCATTTCTGATAGGGGAAAAAATAACAAACGGCTCAATAAATGCAAGCATAACGCAAGACATAATTAAATAAAAATAAAAAATATATATATTGATATATTAACATGCAGTCTTGAAGAATTTTTATTTTATAATTTTAATCAAACAGGGCTGTGTCTATGTTAAACCTGCAGTCTTAGCAAAAAAATAATAATAAATGGCTCAAGAAATGCAAGCATAACGCAAGACATAATTAAATAAAAAAAATACATATTGATATATTAACATGATGCTTGCTGGAGAATTAATAATTTTAAGCAAACAGGGCTGTGCCTATGTTAAAAGTGCATTCTTAGAAAAAAATAAAAAATAACAAACGGCTCAATAAATGCAAGCATAATGATAGACAAAATTAAAAAAAAAAATACATATTGATATATTAAAATGCTTCCTTGAGAATTGTATTTTATAATTTTAATCAAACGGCTGTGTCTGTGTTAAAACTGCATTCCTAGCAAAAAAAAATTAAGAATAATCAATGCAAGCATAACGCAAGAAATAATTGAATAGAAATTTGTTGATATATTAATATAATGCTTCCTTGGGAGTTTTTTTTTTAATCTTTTTAATCAAACAGGAGAACTGCTTCTATATTAAATTACTTGCAAGAAGTATTACTAATGACAAAGGAAAAAAATGTTCTGTACGAATTATTTTTTTAAAATTACATTCTGAGCAGCGGCACTCTTATGAAATATGACATATCGGATCAACATCAAAATGATGACCTGCAATGTACAAAATCGATCGGTGAAAGACCCGAAAAAACAAGAATAACGGGGCGAGATTTCTGCACAAAGTCCGTTAGAAGCTTACCTGTAAGAGCTGTGTAAAACGCCAAAGACGAAGCAAAAGTGCTGACAGATGCGACGATAATGTCCCCGCAGCCTTAGTCCCCATTCATATAAGCGCGCCGGCAGGGAGGCGGGCGGGGTGCACTCGCGGCTCGGCCAATCAGTGGAGGAAATTTTGAGACATCTCGGTGAAACATTTCGTCCCAGAGTGAGGCGGGATATAGCCGTGCCGGCCAATGGCGCAGGGAAACAGTCGCGTACTCTGCCAATCGCGCGGGGACAGTCCTGAAACATTTCAGCGGTGCCGGCCAATGGTGAGCCGTTACAGTTGGAACAGTTGTTTCACTTAAAGCCGAAGATCGTCCACGCAGTAACCCTCAAGGTGGCGCGCGATGTTCTCTGCGGGCCCCGCGCGGGCCCCCGGGCGTCAGAGGGTCCGGCCCCCCCACCCGAGGGGCACCCCTACTTTCCCCCGGAGGCCCCGTCCCGGCGGGTTCTACCGCCCCGCCCCACAGGCGTACCCGGGCGCCGTCGCCGCTTTAAGACGGCCGTCTAGGGCTACGAGACGGGGCTGCGGAGCGGGAGGTTGCGTGTTCGAATCCGGCCTCGGCCGCGCTTCCGAAAACTTCCGAAAGATGCCCCTAAATTGTCTTACCCCTTACCTTGGCAAGACTTACGAGCAATCTTGTGAAAATGTTCAAGAAAATCTGACCAGCTGGGTGAAGTGAGCAGAGCTCCAAGCAGATGGCCTCCACCAGTCTGCTCACGTGAGGCCACTGTGCAGGCCTGGTGCCTTGGCCCAGCAGGCAGCTGCCCAAAAAGAATTTAGAAGTTAGGCCAAGCGTAACCCAGCGGCAGAGTATGCATGCCTGGAAATCTGTAATATCATTGGTCTACACAAACGATTAACTCACCGCTTCAGGCTTTCCTTCCCTGCGCACACTGACGTTTTAGAGTGGCTGGCCTTGAACCCGCCCTGAAGGAGCTGCTCCCTGTGCCTCGGTGGGTAGGAGACACGCTGCCTGTCTCTCTCCGGCAGGTTGTTCCAGAGAGAGACGATCATGGCAACGTGACTCTCCGCGACACAGGGCTCGTCGCGTAGCCCCACCAGGTACCTCGCCAGCCTGACCACGCGGTCGTACCCCGGGGCTCCGTCAGGCCTCTGAAAACCTGACAGGATGACAAAGGGAGTAAAGTGTGAGTGGAGTGAAACAGCACTTCAAATTTCCATTAGGCGAATAACTAAATAAATAAATCAATTAATTAATTAATTGACAAATTAATAACTGAATTAAATAAATTAATAAATTATAATTAATTAAAAAAACTCAATGAACATAGATTCTGCTTCTCCGGTTTGGGGCTTACATCATCGCCGCCATCATCATTATCATCTCTGTCGTCGTCGTCAGCAGCTGCAGCTACAGGAGCAGGAGCAGGAGGAGCTGGAGCAGGAGCAGCAGTGCTTGGAGTGCTGGGGCCTGGGTCCGCGGGCAGCCGTGCGTGAGAGGAGGGGATCTCTGCCACAGCGGGTGAGGAGAGCTGAGTGAGGGAGCTGCCCATTAAGTGCAGAGAGGAAATGGTGGGGTCATGTTCCTCTTCCGGGCCTCCCTCTTCAAAGCCCTCATCCTCCAGGCTCTCCAGGACATCGGGGGTGCCATCGGGGGCGTCAGGGTCATGGCCGATGTCCTCCCTCAGCACCAAGCACTGCTGGGAGTAGAGGTACTCCACCCTGATGAGCTCTCCTGCAGCGGAATGAGGGTTACAGAATTACGGCAGATCATACAAAGCCGTAACCCTTACGTGACAGGGTAGATGGTCAGAACTTGGTGATGGTCCACATAGCCACACCTACCTGTGTACTCCCCCGGCTCTGTAGTCCTCAACCAGCTTGCGGCCCAGCAGCCGCCCACCGTAACAACGCAGCACCTGCTCCGGCTGGTCTACCGCTGCCGCCGCTCTGTCCTCGTTCCACTGCGCCAACCCTTCCAGCAAGTAGGCCTGGAAATTCTCCGCGTTCGCAGAGGTGCCTGTAAAAAATAAGGAAGCGCGCGTGTTTAAGTTGCCGATTGACGCACACACGCGCACTCATCCGACGGCAAAAGGCACGCGCGGAAACCGTAAGGAGGACATGCTCACCAGGGATGAAGCGGTTGAGGTGGAGGTGGAACGACTCCGAGGTGGAGCCACGCGCGCAGCGGTAGGTGGGGAGGACGGTGCCTCCCTTGGTCAGCTGCCCCGTCTCCATGTACAGCTGGAATCCAGGAGGGTCTTGGATGCCTCTGGGTGTCCCACATGGCGTCCATCCTTTGGTTGTCCAGCAGGGGGATGCCCATCGTGTCCTTCACGTCCCTGAAGGCCGCCAGCAGCTGAGCGATGAGCTGCTCGGTCTCCTGGGCCCCGCGGGTACGGCGGCGACAGTGCCGAGCCAGCATCTTCGCGGTCAGCCTGCCAGTCAGCTGGTCTTCGCTCAGGCCCACGATGCCCTGCTTCCCCTCCAGTTCCGCCCGAACAGCCTGCATCAGGCGAGCCACGTCTGCACTGTCCCACTCGGAGATGCATGACAACAGCTTCGCCATGAACAGGCCGTAGAGCTGGTGGCTGTCGGTGGTGACGCCCACAGCGAATCTTCTCATCGGGTGCCACACGTCCAGCCTGACGACCAGCTCCTCCCATTCGCAGAACATGGCTGCTGCTCTGGACTTCCCCACCGGCGAGCAGCAGTCCCTGTCCACGTACAGGAGCTTGGGCGGAGGGACTCCAGCTTCGCGGTAGCGCCGCATCAGCCCCGTCGCCATGGGCAACAGCCCATCACCCTCATGGGCATGAGGACTTGCCCGTGCTCGTTGCCCACGTTGGTTGCCCAGGCCATGGTTCTAGCCACCGCGCCCGCCAGCTTCTTGGTCACCTGAAAGAGAGAGAAAAACAAAAAAAATGTCACCATCCATCGCATCGTCCACTTTTCTCGAAAGCCTGTGTGTGTGTGTGAGAGAGAGACAGAGAGAGAGAGAGAGAGAGAGAGAGAGAGAGAGAACGTGGTGAAAATTACCTTCTTTGTGGAATCCATCTTCAAGACGGATCCAAAAATGGAGGTGACCCTGGCCTTCATCTCCCCGATGCGAGCCCTGACATCCTCGGCATGCACCGTGAGGAGCCACTGGGGTGAGGGGACGGGCACCATGGCCGGTGGTGGTGCCACCTGCCGTGCGTCAGCGCCAGGGACCTGAAACCTGTCGCACACTGCCAGATATTGCAGTGTGCGTGCCATCCAGGTCTCACTGTGCTGCTCCCTCAGCTTGTTATACAGCATGGACACGCTGTTGCCCAGGGAGCGCTGACGCATCAGCCTCACCACCTTCAGGTCACAGGACAACCTGTAAGCACAAACAAACAAACAAACACACCCAGAGTTAAAGGTTCATTCAAAATCACCAACCTTTGAACTACACCAAGAGGCAGGTGTGTGTGTCTCTCTCAGGGGGGCAATTGAGGAGGTGTGAAAGAGCACAGTAGGGGGTCTGCGGGACCTAGGCCAGAACAATGGGTGCTAACGACTTCACACGTAGCAAGCCAGCGAGTGGTGACAGCAGATCAAAGCGGCCAAGCTGCCAGATCAGAGAGATCGCAGCAGACACCGGGGCTCCGAGATGTTTGCGTCCCGACGCATCGTCAAGAGAGAAATGCTTACCTATACGTCAGGATGGCCGGAAACTCTGCGCGGTGCGCAGGGTCCAGCTGCTCCAAGACGTCCCGTGACCAGCCCGCCACCTTCTTCTTACACAGACGGCATTCCAGGTACTCCGTGGCCATGAAGTACCAGCCGTCTATGTCCAGCACCCTCCTGACCGTCTTGTACAGGCCGCAGGACGTGAGACGCTGCCCGGCCCGGTGGCAGTTGGGCTGCCTGCACAGGAGCCTGAACGACCAAATGCGGTAGGGCATCCACAGGAAGAAGGGGCGGGTGAAGAAGGGGGCGGGTGAAGCTGGCGGCTGGTGGAACACAGGGCGTGGTGCGGGCGGGTGCCACCACAACTGCAAGGAGTCAATAAGAACGGGCCTTCCGTCCTTATTCCTCCTAAACAGGGCGCGGCTGAGCCACTCGTGCTGCTCCTTTGGAAGCTGGGCCTTCCAGGCTTCTGGAAGGGGGACGTCCTACAAAGACGAGGACAACAATAATAATAATGTCAATACTACCTCGTTCTATTCCGCATTTTTAGCATGAAATAAATAAAGAAGAATGCAGTCATGGGAACATCTCACCTCAGAAGCAGCACGGGAAACCTCTCCCTTCGCGGGGGCTTTCCGAGGAGAGGAGCGTGAAGCGACCGCTTTGGGGGTGGGGGGTGGGGGGCGCGGACAGACTGGCAGCTACATGCCAGTGTTGTTGGAAACATGACATACAGCATTTCTTTTAGTTTATTGCGAGCAGTGTTACAAAGCGACTAGCAGAAGCCGTACTGTTATTTGATTGCACTAAATGATTAAAAAGTAAATAGAGATTGATTGACAAGATGAGCAAGTCAATGAATGAATGAATGAATGAATGATTAATTAAATTGAAAGGCAAGCTTAAGCACAGGGCCACAGGCACGTAAAGAAAAGCTGGTGTGAGTACAAAGTTCTCTATGTAATTATCCTACTACGGCAGACAGGCAGACAGAACATGCAGGCCAATGCAGCCTAGGCTACCAGCACCAAGGACAATAAGGCTAATGTTCAGCTTTGCTGCTTACCTTAACCCACTTCAGCATTTAGGGCTAACAGAGATAAATAATAACAGCAACGACAATGACAGTAAATATAGAGTTCATAGTTTTTGTACCATTTGACAGATTTGTGCGCAATTCACAATAATCTCATTTATTCAAAAATACATTTAGACTCACCTGACGTCTCGTGCTCCGCTGCGCAGGCCAGGAGCTCGGCGTCTGAGGACTCTGACAAACACGAGTGGAAAATATCTGAGTATACAAGTCTGAATAAAAGTACACTGGAGTTAGTTCTGCATGAACTATATTTAAAGTTTACCAGGAGCTGTGGTGGGCGCCTCCTTAGAGGAGCCCGGAACGGCAAGGGGGACCTCGGAGGGCGCAGAGCTGGGCGGTGCCTGCTGCGCATCCCTCATCTGGATGTACTTCTTCAGTACATCCATTCTGGTCCCTGGCTTGCTCGACTGCCCCCTAACCCACTGGACATAGCTGGATGACAGGCGGGGGTGGGGGGGGGGGGGACAGGACATGATTCATCAGTCGTCATTATTAAGAATTATAACCATTACTATTACAAGCACATTTAGCAGGCCACTACTAAGAGTGAGTGCTCACGTCCTATACATGAACTTTAAATAAAACTTTGCACAGACTACAATATGTAAAGCAAAGACTTTACCTCCTCCTCTCCCTGTCCTTCGACTCGTACAGGTCCTTGTAAGTGCAATTCTTGTGTGCGCCGAACCCCACGAGAGTCTTGTGCGACGGAGCCTCCTGGCGCCGACGCTGCCTGATGACCTCGCTCATGCGGGGGAAGGAGCTGGCATACCTGTGTGCATAAATGGAATAAGAGATTGGTTAACATGGGACTTTTGTACTGAAATGTGTGGGATGTGGTGATTTTCTGCCTCGTGGTCTAATCGCTTACCTGAGGAACACATCCTTGTTGCGCGTGACACCGCTCGCCGCTGCAGTGTCGCTCAGGTTGCCGGACTCCTTCTCCGCCTGATGCCCAGCCAGGACCATGGCAGCATATCCAACGTCATTGGACAGGAGCCACTTGAAGGTTTTCCCCCGGTACTGGCCAAACTGGATAGCACACTCGCTTGCCACCAGCCCCTGGTCCCGGGGGTCTCCTCCTCGAGCCGCCACTCTGTTCCTGGCCTCCGTCAATACTGCCGCTGGATCCTTGGCCTGGCTCGGGGTCGTCCCAGTCTGGCCCACGAGGGCTCTCTGGGTGGCCAGTGCCTCGGGTGAGGGGCGCAGGGTGAGCTCCCCACTGTGCTCAAACCGGAAAGCTGGCGCAGAATCCATTTCTGATAGGGGAAAAAATAACAAACGGCTCAATAAATGCAAGCATAACGCAAGACATAATTAAATAAAAATAAAAAATATATATATTGATATATTAACATGCAGTCTTGAAGAATTTTTATTTTATAATTTTAATCAAACAGGGCTGTGTCTATGTTAAACCTGCAGTCTTAGCAAAAAAATAATAATAAATGGCTCAAGAAATGCAAGCATAACGCAAGACATAATTAAATAAAAAAAATACATATTGATATATTAACATGATGCTTGCTGGAGAATTAATAATTTTAAGCAAACAGGGCTGTGCCTATGTTAAAAGTGCATTCTTAGAAAAAAATAAAAAATAACAAACGGCTCAATAAATGCAAGCATAA
This sequence comes from Brienomyrus brachyistius, assembly GCF_023856365.1. NCBI lineage: Eukaryota > Metazoa > Chordata > Actinopteri > Osteoglossiformes > Mormyridae > Brienomyrus > Brienomyrus brachyistius. The sequence goes on along the minus strand of NW_026042338.1, from coordinate 1,605,552 downwards.
TGATAGACAAAATTAAAAAAAAAAATACATATTGATATATTAAAATGCTTCCTTGAGAATTGTATTTTATAATTTTAATCAAACGGCTGTGTCTGTGTTAAAACTGCATTCCTAGCAAAAAAAAATTAAGAATAATCAATGCAAGCATAACGCAAGAAATAATTGAATAGAAATTTGTTGATATATTAATATAATGCTTCCTTGGGAGTTTTTTTTTTAATCTTTTTAATCAAACAGGAGAACTGCTTCTATATTAAATTACTTGCAAGAAGTATTACTAATGACAAAGGAAAAAAATGTTCTGTACGAATTATTTTTTTAAAATTACATTCTGAGCAGCGGCACTCTTATGAAATATGACATATCGGATCAACATCAAAATGATGACCTGCAATGTACAAAATCGATCGGTGAAAGACCCGAAAAAACAAGAATAACGGGGCGAGATTTCTGCACAAAGTCCGTTAGAAGCTTACCTGTAAGAGCTGTGTAAAACGCCAAAGACGAAGCAAAAGTGCTGACAGATGCGACGATAATGTCCCCGCAGCCTTAGTCCCCATTCATATAAGCGCGCCGGCAGGGAGGCGGGCGGGGTGCACTCGCGGCTCGGCCAATCAGTGGAGGAAATTTTGAGACATCTCGGTGAAACATTTCGTCCCAGAGTGAGGCGGGATATAGCCGTGCCGGCCAATGGCGCAGGGAAACAGTCGCGTACTCTGCCAATCGCGCGGGGGACAGTCCTGAAACATTTCAGCGGTGCCGGCCAATGGTGAGCCGTTACAGTTGGAACAGTTGTTTCACTTAAAGCCGAAGATCGTCCACGCAGTAACCCTCTGTAGGCTGACCCTCTGTAGGCTGACCCTCTGTAGGCTGACCCTCTGTAGGCTGACCCTCTGTAGGCTGGATCTCTGTAGGCTGGATCTCTATAGGCTGACCCTCTGTAGGCTGACCCTCTGTAGGCTGGGTCTCTGTAGGCTGGATCTCTGTAGGCTGACCCTCTGTAGGCTGACCCTCTGTAGGCTGACCCTCTGTAGGCTGGGTCTCTGTAGGCTGACCCTCTGTAGGCTGACCCTCTGTAGGCTGACCCTCTGTAGGCTGGATCTCTGTAGGCTGGATCTCTGTAGGCTGACCCTCTGTAGGCTGACCCTCTGTAGGCTGGGTCTCTGTAGGCTGACCCTCTGTAGGCTGGTTGTGTCTGCAAAAGACTCGGACATTCTGTGTTGGAGCGAGTGTTGTATGAGTATGAAAGAAACCCTGTGAAAGTGAGAGAGCGTAGAATGAGAGGAGGTGTGTCCGACGTTATCCTCCTCCAATGAACGCTTTGCACCCTCCCTCCTGCAACGGTTCGGATGTGTGTCTGTGAAAAGTGCCGGGGAGGGGAGGGGGAGTGTGGGTGGGGGTAGTGCGTGACCCCCACCTCCGCAGCGCTCCCACGTTTGTGCACCTGTCTGTCGGCTAAGTGACAGAATAGAAAAGCCACACATCAAATTGACATTTTGTCTTACAGTATATAACAAGCTATTTTTTGTTTGAAGTTGGGGGGTCCGGTAGTTTTACACATACCCTGTTTAGTTTTTCCCATGCACCTGTTATTTTCCCACGTCATAGATCATCCCTGGGTCGAGCTTACCGTCGGTGTCTGCGCATAACTACAAACGAAATAAACACCGTGACGATCAAAAAAAAAATTAGGAATCCCCGGTCACCTAAAACTTGACACGACATTAAAGAATCCTAAGAAAAAAAAAAAAGTTTGTCTAATGCAAAAGATGCATGTCGGGAGTACCACGCCCGCCCCCCAGAGGGCCGTGGGTAATATAACAAGCTTCGAGCAGTAGGCCTAACAATAAGAAGTAATACAGAGAATATAGATACAGACATGTCCGACACGCCCGAAATGAAAGATTCTACGGCACGGTCAAAGATTCAGGAGGAGGAGGATGGTGTACGGCTCCCAGGAAGATTCGTACGGCATGTAGATGGGTACCTACGATGCGAGCGTCAGGATACCTGAGGGCTACCTGGGAGATGCCCAACGGGGATAAACTGATCTGGCTGTTTGACTACGATGAGGAGGAACTGCACATGTTTCAGATCGCCGTAGACGGCACAGACCCTGCGAAAGACCTGCATCTGCTGAGTTTCTCTGAAGATGAACGGGAAAACTTGAAGTCTATCGGCATCCCAATGATGAAAGCGACCTCCAACCCTGACAATCGGGGGAACATCTACAATATGGCCATGCAGTTTAAAAATCCTGACGAAGGTACAGATCGGAGGACCTTTATAAAGTGGGACGTGACCGGGGAGCTGCGGGACAGAATGCTGAATATATGTCAGCGGCCTAAATGCGACTGTTTTGGGTTGAGAATACCGTTTGTGATTTGGATGCGGATGTTTGAAGAAAAGGGGGATTTCTTCCACTCGCTGTTCAAGGATAGTCGGGGGCGTAAGGAGATGCAAGCGTTGAAAAAACGTGTAATGTAATATCCATGTCTGGGGTGAGCAAAAGATCGGAATGCTAGCAATGGGGAAGAACAGACAACCATTATCAAGTAGTGTATCATTTTACAGATGTTACACCAAATGTATGCATTTATCAAATGTGTTGTTAATTTGTTAATTTACCTTGAACATAGTTATACATTGTTTATTTTTCAAACATGTTACACAAATTGTATAAATTTATCAGATGAGTTTTTTTTTGGTAATATAACGACCATAGATTTTTAGTCGCACAAATGTTTTAAGAAGTAACATGAAAGTTTTTCAAAGTAAGATGTACAGATGTTTTAAAATGTAACATGAAAGTTTTTCAAAGTAAGATGTACAAATGTTTTAAAATGTAACATGAAAGTTTTTTCAAAGTAAGATGTAAAGATGTTTTAAGATGTAAGATGTTTGGGTGTTATATTTTCCAGAGGCGTTTTTACAAGAACATTTTGTTATGTGTTTGCAACCCAAGCGTATTTTTAAAATGTACAAAGTTTTATGCATTCATTCTGTGAATTAGTTTTGAAATCTAATATGAACATGGCTTTTATTTTACAAGAGCAAAGTTGTAAAAATTTTGTAGGCTTTTTATCAAAGGAGATTTTGTTAATGTAACACGAAGTTTTTTTTATTTTCAGATTTGCACAAGTGTTTTAAAATGTATCATGTATATGTCTGTTGTATTTTTCAAGCTGGTACAAAAATGTTTGTGTACATTTATCAAAGTTTTTAAAAATGTAACATGACCGGGTGTTTTATTATTCAAAATAAAAGTTGCACATATGTTTTGTTATATGTATGCAGCACGGTCGTGTTTTTAAAATGTACTAATTTTGGGGGGTGGTGGGAATAAAGTGTATTTAAAGGGGTACCTCTCATGGAATCTACCAATCTTTTACCAGCTGATGAACCCTGAGCCACACGGGGACTGGGGGTTATAACCGTGACTCGACACCTAGGCATTAGATCCTTATGTCAGCAATGGTCCCCATGCATGTACCCAGTGTAGGGTCAGGTCCAGAGAACTATGAGTGCACCTGGTTAATAGCATTTATACTACGGGACCGTTGAATGCTTGAATCTGATTGGCTGACGAACGTTCTGAGGTGTGCAATTATTTTCAGGGAAACGCACGCCGAACGTAGTTCCAGGCAGCTCTCTTGACCGCATTACAGTTCCATATCACTTCGCATAGTTAACTGTAATAATATTGCAATAAATAGAAAAATGCAACGAACAAATAAATAATTAAATGAATAAATATATATGCACAAGCTTTTCTGTCTCATTACTGCAATCACACGTCCTTGCACACGCACACTACGGTTACAAACACACAAAAACGTGTTGTCAGCGCTGCCCTGACGATTTTATCAGTTAGCCTAGTGTAGCAACTTAAAGGCTACACATGACATTTCTCACTAGCGAAGTAATAACAGCGCTGCATCTTAAAGCAGACTTACAGTTTAGAGACGGTGCTTCAGAACACTGTTGAGGGACACACAGAGGTAGCCTAATTCATACAAGCTCTCTCTCTCTGTTTCTCTTTCTCTGTGTCTCTGTCTCTCTCGCTCTCTTTCTAATAACTTCATTATTAACTGCATTAGTCTGCTATCAACGGCTCAAGCCTCCATTGGCAGCTTTAAAATGACGTTTTGGAACTAGCAAAAGAGTCGTTGGATGAGATGCGGAAGAAATAATCCTACTCACAATAGCGATTTAAGTAGAAAAATCGGACGAATCCCTTGAAATATATCATCTGATCGATGTCTTGAGGTGTGGCAACCGTAGTATAAGCGGAATAATTGACTCCGGACCGTTGAATTACTAAAAAATAATGCACACCTGAGGTGTAACTCCGCTTCGCGTCGTGGCCGCATCACCACCTCGGGTGTGCATTATTTTTTAATAATTCAATGGCCCGTCGACAATTATTCCTTACTTAATTTATAACAGTAGGAGCTAGTAAACTGCATTTAGCAGTCGCATTAAAACACATTAAAGACTTTAAAGAATAAAGCCTTAATTATTTTTTAATAAAGATGGCTTTTCAGTAAATGTTGGCTTTCCTACAAGGTGACCCCCGAGGCCTATGCTTATAGCATCCGGGTGCCTGATTTGAGATGCTTACTGAGGATGCCATGTTAACACCGGTAACTGAGCTGCACCATGTGTCACACTTAATGAAACTTAGTCCTAATTCAACAGAACCAGTCGTCATCCACTTTGCAGTGAGATTTCTGAGCGAAAAGTGAGCGAAGTTTCATTTTCTTACTTTACCACCTATCGGTCGGTAATATGTCGGACACGTCAATGGCACTGAGCGCGAGGGAGTGTGCGGTGTGGCACGAGCTGCTAGCTGATGTAACGCTGCGAACAGTGGGGCTCTTACGTTTTTAAGATGCGGCTAACTATCCCCGAGACACTTTAGCCAGGTTCGTGTATATTTGCTCTTAATGCTGCTGTCAACGCCAGGAGGGAGCTGGCTAGCAATAACATTTTTAGCTGCTTTTAAAGCTTGCTGTATTTTTCATTCAGTACATACACTAATTATTCAAGAATATTCTAATGGAACGGTAATTCAACATGTACTCTACCAGCAAGAAATATTCAGCATACAACACAATGTTTTAAGCAGCAGATATGCTTTAATCACAGGACTTGTTCACCATGTCATATTAGCCAAACAGTCTTTTGTCCTGACAAACTGCAACTACAAGGGACGTATCCAACAAATGGTCATATATATCATGCCTTCAGAAATTCATGACACACTGTTTGATATTATATGGCTGTGAACCCATATAGAGACCATGCAGTGTTAATTTAACACTGGTACATTTGCTGTGTACTTTTAATAAGTCAACTATTTAGCAGAGCTGGGCAGCTTTATAGCTATTCAGAGTTTCTGTCAGTTTTTGAAATCCCAATAAGCGCTAAAGTTTGCCATTGTTTTTTATACAATCCCTGATGGAGTAGTTATGTTGTTGAAGAATTTTGTTCCATCTATGGATCCTGTTGAATCTGCTGTTGGTAAGGTGTGTTTTTCTATACATGCTTTTCAAGAAATAATAATTAAAAAATCAGGACATTCTTTACCCAAAACTACACCTTTGTTCCATATGTTTTTTCATACTGGAATGGCATAGTGGATAATATACCCTGGAAAAAGGTGTGGACTTTACCATGTAAGTTTTTATTAACAAATAATGTAGAAGAAGTCACCTTTAAATTGACACATAAAGTTTATCCGTCCAAATATTTTCAATCTAAAAGGATGAGAGAGATTGACACCAGCTGTTCTTTCTGTGAATGTGACTGCAAAACTAATGTTCGTTTATTTTGGTCTTGCCCTTTTTCTGAAAAATTCTGCTCTGATATGCTTAACATGATACAAACAAATGTATGTCATAATTTTCAGTTTTCTTGTAAAGATGTTTTTTGCGGGTTTTTTGTACCCGGAAGAATACATGTCACGAGCAGGGAGCGGAGAATCAGGAACTCCGGCTTATTAGGTAGAACAAACAGACGAGGCGAAACACGGAGCACGACGTCAATGACAGAACTGGGGATACGTACTCTGACTTGGATTTAAATACACAGGACTGAAGGAAACAACAAGAAACAACCAATAACGTCGGGGTTCCATATGAGGTTAACAAGGGGGCGTGGCACACAGGAGGATCGTACGAGCCGGGCGCGACAATACAGATAAATTTAATACTATTAATTTTATATTCATAAATGTAAATACAATAAATCTAAGCTATTTTTCCCTGTTCACAAATTAGACCTAATAAATTATATTAATCTAATCAGAAAGTCTAAAAATAAAAAACAATCAGAACTGTATCCTGATTTGATGCGTTTTTACCTGATGTATAGACATAGTGCTAAAATGTTCTGTCATATTTGGTATTGAGATGGTATCTTTTACTTTGTAATAACTCTGTCTGAATATCATTTTTTGTTTTTGTTTTGTTTGATGTTCTGTCTGTAAAATATATTACCTGTACTTGTTGAATATTGGAAATTTTTTTAAAAGTGTGATTCAAGTGTTTAGTTTGACCTTTACTTCGCTACACCAGTTAATATATTTTGATGAAATTATAAAATTACACAGTTTTGTCTTTGACCCCCCCCCCCCCCCCAAATAGCTTGGATCCCCCCATTTCTAAATTTCTCAAATCGCCACTGTTAATGATTTAAGTGTTACTGCAGTACCGCTTTTTACACGCACGATCATCCTGAATGTGTGTTATAACCGAATTACGGATATTGTTACTAATTATTAAGTCACATAGATAATATCCCCCCAAAACCCTACGATGTCCATTTTTTTGCATGAAACGGAGCTGATCATTTCCTGCCTGTAAACGAAAGTGAAATTAAGTGTCGGGATTTTAAAGGCAGAGTCGCCATTTTATCAAGATTCTGGAATAATGTAAAGATATTCTATGTTTCAAGGTAAGATTAAATTAATAATAATACAATTGATATGTTTAACACAGCCTACATATACAGCGGAATTTAAAATTTTCAATATAATTAAACATTAAATATACGTCCGTACAGCACAGTAGGTACGTGTATCAGCAGAGTTTTCAAATTAACATCAATTATATTTAATTACTTACGCTCAGCCATGAGTTCGCCTAATATGCTGTGCTGCGTAATTATGGACCGGGACGTAGGCTGTAATATTTTGAAGCTATATTAAGTTTTTCTTTTATTAAGTGTTGGGGATTAATGCCAGTGTGCCGAAACATCCGGGTTAAACTCAATGCTTATCATTTTATTAAATCAAAGGTTTTACCACGGATCTGTTCTGTGCTCTCCAATCTGAAATGTGCTAATTAATTGTAGTCATACTTTGCAGTCGTATTTAAACTGTTTAATGCAAATAGTAAGCAAGTCTGAATTTAATAATCGGCAAAGAATAAGCCAAACGCAACCCACAGTGCAGCTGAATTACAGAAGGTGGGGTATGTATATATATATATATATATATATATATATATATATATATATATATATATATATACACACACACACACACACACACACACATGCACACAGGGTTAATTGTGTTGTGTGTGTGTATAAGTGTGAGCTCTTTATTATCAGTCCCGAAAAGGGCGCAGCAGAGCCATCGAGCAGGAATAAATCACACATCGCGGACACCAACCGGGGTAAATGCGGAGGGGGGGTGACACATTTTACCGGAAAATAAACACACGGTGTGATTTTAGAGACACAAACTTCACTTTTACACAGACGGCGGGTTTGCGCTTGTGGCAACGAAGCATTTTGAGCAACGTTTCTCCTTTTCCCCTGGGAGAAGCAAGGTAAGCGTCCCTTTCCCCAGAGAAATACAAGACAGGACAGGTGTTCTAACTCTTTCTGTGAGAAGTTATTCTTGAAAAACAAGTTTTATAAGTGATCAATGAAAAACATGTTTGTGCAGTTCAACCATGGCACAATAATATTATAGGTGAATCGTGGACGACGTAAATGAATCTCGGTGTGATTAATCCATACACGATCAGAATCAATCCATACATCAATCACCCCATGACAGGTATGTCTATGTCACAGTATGTCTACTGTGGGGGGGGGGTTGGGGCCACTCCGCCAAACCGTGAGTAGTGGAGCCAAACAATCACAACAAATCATTAACAGTAATAAGCTAGAAAGAGATCTCTCAATGGAGGAGATTGATGATTTTGTAACCCTTATTTCTCGACACTGGGTAGCGTGTGCCAGTCTCTTCTGTGGGCTGTGGGTAATGACCGGGCTACAGTTCCTGATTACAATTCTTCTTTAACAATCACCACTCGGCAATACAGTACTTACAACCTTCCAGCCGCGCTCCACTCTCCCTCTCCACTCCGCGCTACACTCTAAACTGTCTCCCGTGTACCAGGGCAAGTAGGAACTAATATTAAAATTAACTAAGGGAACATACTGAACGATAATGTAATACATGAAATAATACAGTACTGTAACTGAGAATAAATAAGATAAGATAATAATTAAATCTAATCATTCAACACAACATTGTAAATAAATAAATATTAACATTAAATAAAATTACTGTAAAGCATAATAATCATATATAACATAAATCAGTGACATACACTTAATTGAAATAATCCAAAATATCATGTGCACAATAACTACGATTACAATTTTATATCGTCCAAGGTGTCTAGGGATTTTTCAGTACCATCGATACGAGCCAAAATCCGGTCCAGCACAGAATCGGCACCGCCCACGAAGTCTTCGTCTTCCTGACTAGCGGCTACTTGTCGAGCCGATTTATTTTATTTTTTTCTTGTCAGTGTGAGAACGAGCTGAGGAAAAAATGGAAAAATCTTTGTGACTTCGACATGGTTAAAGTATATTCGGAACTCTTGTAATAGCGATTTGGAGGTCAAATGGTGGAGAAATCAAATAGTTGGGAGCTGAGCAAGACTCTAAGCGGTCGTTCTGTACGAGCTCACGTGACTTCTTGGCTTCTGATGAGTCACACCTGTTCTCAGGTAACTATCCAGGTAGGATAGAAAAACTTACTGGACAGTAGCTCTGCAGGACCGGAGATGGAGACCCCTGGTGTACAGTGTTTGATATGGTTTTCAAATTATGATCAAATTTTTATAAAAACACTTTGTAATGTTACAAACAGACACAACCTACTGGAAATAAAGCATTGAATTCTATCTCCGAACTTGTCATACTTTTAGGTCCTTGGAATTCAGCCTTTGCCAGAATCAGAATCAGAAGGAATTAGATTCCGGTCGATGGTCTCAAGCACAACAGTGTAAAAACAACAACAATCTACAATATGAATATGTAACATGGATTTATATTTATAAATATAGAGGAAAATATTAAAATGTATAAAAATATTATTTGTACGTATAATATGTTTATACTATTTATAAATGTAAATATATTTTTGGATATATATATATATATATATATATATATATATATATATATATATATATATACACATACACACATATACACATAAAGTGTGTAAATGAACAATACGATATAGTAAGCAATGTAAATCTTATATACAGAAAATACAAATGTTGCAGAAATATATCCCACAGACTGTACATACAGTGCAGTTGCAGTGCTGTAGGTGTTTAGCAGTGTGACAGATCAGGTGTTTAGGAGGGAGATGGCGAGGGGAGAGAAGCTGTTCCTGTGTCGGGTGTCCTGGTCTGCAGGCTTCTATATCGTCTGCCAGAGGGCAGCAGCTCAGAAAGTCTGTGTCCAGGGTGTCCGGGATCTGTGATGATTTTCCTGCCATTTTCCTGGATCTTGAGAGAGAGACAGGTCCTGGATGGAGGGCAGGGGGGCGCCTATGATCTTTTCTGCTGTCCGTACGGTCCGCTGCAGTCTCTTCCTGTCCTGTTTGGTGGCTGCTCCATACCAGACTGTGATGGAGGGCAGGGGGGCACCGATGATCTTTTCTGCTGTCCGTACGGTCCGCTGCAGTCTCTTCCTGTCCTGTTTGGTGGCTGCTCCATACCAGACTGTGATGGAGGGCAGGGGGCACCGATGATCTTTCTGCTGTCTGTACGGTCCGCTGCAGTCTCTTCCTGTCCTGTTTGGTGGCTGCTCCATACCAGACTGTGATGGAGGGCAGGGGGGCACCGATGATCTTTCTGCTGTCCCTACGGTCCGCTGCAGTCTCTTCCTGTCCTGTTTGGTGGCTGCTCCATACCAGACTGTGATGGAGGAGCAGAGGACAGACTCAGTGACTGCAGTGTAGAACTGGATCAGCAGCTCCTGTGGAAGACTGTACTTCCTCAGTTGTCTCAGGAAGTACATCCTCTGCTGGGCCTTTTTGAGGATGGACGAGATGTTGGTCTCCCACTTCAGGTCCTGGGAGATGGTGGTACCCAGGAACTTGAAGAACTCCACAGTAGACAGCGGGCTGTCTGATATGCTGAGGGGGAGCAGTGATGACAGACGTCTCCTGAAGTCCACTGTCATCTCTACAGTCTTGTGCGTGTTCAGCTCCAGGTTGTGCTGACTGCACCAGAGTACCAGCCGCTCCACTTCCTGCCGGTATGCAGACTCATCACCATCCTGAATGAGTCCAATGATGGTGGCGTCTGCAAACTCCAGGAGTTTTACAGCTTAGTTCCTGGAGGTGCAGTCATTGGTGTAGAGGGAGAAGCGCAGTGGGGAGAGGACACATCCTTCAGGGGCACCAATACTGAGGGACCGTGTTTCAGAAGTGACCCCCCCAGCCTTACTTGCTGCTTCCTGTCTGTCAGGAAGCTGGTGATCCACTGGCAGGTAGCTGATGAAACGTTGAGCTGGGAGAGTTTGGAGCAGAGGAGATTAGGCACAATGGTGTCGAAAGCCGAACTAAAGTCCACAAACAGGATCCTGGCATAAGTTCCTGGACGGTCGGGATGTTGCAGGATATAATGCAGCCCCATATTCACTGCATCATCCACCGACCTGTTTGCCCGGTAGGCAAACTGCAGGGGGTCCAGCTGGTGTCCTGTAATGTCCTTCAGATGGGCTAAAACCAGGCGTTCAAAGGATTTCATGACCACAGACGTCAAGGCGACAGGTCTGTAGTCATTCAGTCCTGTGATGGTGGGTTTCTTGGGGACGGGATAATGGTGGAGCGTTTGAAGCAGGAGGGAACTTCACACAGCTCCAGGGATCTATTGAAGATGCGGGTGAAGATGGGAGCCAGCTGATCAGCACAGGGTTTGAAGCAGGAGGGGGAGACACCGTCTGGTCTGGGGGCTTCTTGGATTTCTGTTTCTGGAACAGCCGGCTCACATCTGCTTTGTGTATTCTGAGTTCCAGGGGGGAGGGTAGGGGGGGTGATAGGTGTGATGGAGGTCGTGGTTTTTGTACTGTACTGTGTAGATGTACTTTGTTTAAGTACATCTGCCCTCCCCAGGTCTGCTGGAATATCACTGCTGTATACATGCACCCACTGCAGTCATCTCTCAATGCGGAGGAGCAGCGGCTCTACTCTGAGTCCCCCGCGAATGACTGAGCTCCTCACCCTGTCTCTAAGGGAGAGCCCAGCCACCCTGCAGAGAAGCAGCAGCTCTACTCTGAGTCCCTCCCGAATGACTGAGCTCCTCACCCTGTCTCCAAGGGAGAGCCCAGCCACCCTGCGGAGGAGCAGCAGCTCTACTCTGAGTCCCTCCCGAATGACCGAGCTCCTCACCCTATCTCCAAGGGAGAGCCCAGCCATCCTACAGAGGAAACCCATTTCAGCCACTTGTATTCGCGATCTCGTTCTTTCAGTCACTACCCATAGCTCATGACCACAGGTGAGGGTAGGAAAGTAAATTGACTGGTAAATTGAGAGCTTTGCCTTTTGGTTCAACTCCTTCTTCATCATGACGGACCGATGCAGTGCCCGCATCACTGCTAACGCTGCACTGATCTGCCTGTTGATCTTCCGCTCCATCCTTCCCACACTCATGAACAAGCCCCCGAGATACTTAATCTCCTCCACAAGTACCTCATCCCCGACCCAGAGAGCACTCCACCCTTTTCCGGCTGAGGACCATGGTCTCGGATTTAGAGGTACTGATCCTCATCCCAGCCGCTTCACACTTGGCTGCGAACTGCTCCAGTGAGAACCGAAGGTCACAGTCCAGTGAAGCCAACTGAACCACATCATCTGCAAAAAGCAGAGACCCAATCCTGAGGTCACCAAACCCTCAGTACCCTGGCTGTGCCTAGAAATTCCATCCATAAAAGTCTAGTCAGAACCTCACAATCTCACACACCAGCTCAGGCTTCTTCTCCACCAGAGAGGTGATATTCCATCTCCCTAGAGCCAACATCTCCGCCCATGGGTGCAGGCCTGGCTGTGGGGGGGGAAGGGAGGGCCCGGTGACCCACATCCGGGCGAGGGAAAACGTGAATCTATGTTTTTCCTCATCATAAGGGGTCTAATGAGCCGCAGTTCGTCTGGTTCCTCACCCAGGACCTGTTTGCCTTGGGTGACCCTACCAGGGGCATAAAGCCCCGGGCAGCTTAGCTCCTGGGATCACTGGAACACGCAAACCCCTCCACCACGATAAGGTGTCGGCTCCAGGAGAGGATGTTGATACATATAATTATTTATAAAAAATGTGGCATTGAAAGTTTGCATTAAACCTCTTTACTATGTGTAATTCTACACATAGAACATAACAGAATGGAGACACAATTCATCAGTTTGATGTAAAAATGCTGAGTACTCGATATTGTGTATTTATCTATATATCTACTTACCCTTCATGTTCACAGAGGCCCCAGCAGGAATCATCTGGTCTGGATCAGCATAAAAATGGATGGATCTGCTTCTGAAATGCGCCCCCCTGTGGGGTGTAACGGAAAGAGCCCTGAGAGGTAACAGTGTTACAGCCCACTAGCATGCATGTCTCTCTGGGTCTATAGTCAGGCCATAACATAAAAGTAAACTGGGCTCCTAGCTGGGGCTGGTCAGTGGGCAGCACTTTAATATGTGTAGCTTAATAAAAAGACCTCGCCATCTTCTGTCTTCACCGTCTTCTTCCACAATCAGCCAGTTCATTTATACTAGAGGCGAGCAACAGACCATCCCTCCTGTACAAAATGGCCACATAACAAAACTAAACAAACAAACAAAAACATATATAAACAGGTAAAAAGGAACATCAGTCAAGTCTAGTTATGGAGGTTTTTAACGGTCATACTAAAAGTTTCATATAATATCTAAATTTTAGATGAGACAATTTCCTTAACAGCTGACTGTAAATAAGTCTGTTTACATCAAGAGCTTCACAGCATATCAAAGTACATGAAGGCAGAGCAGAAAGATAAACAGCAGTGTGATGCCGTCCCCATTGTATGAATTATATTTATACCATGAGGGTTTGTTTCCTCTCGCTGCCCACAGTGTCCTGATGAAGAGAGCAGACTCCCCTGTACCCAGCTGTGTTTCCCTGAAGAGTGACGCGTCAATGGAGCATCCACATGCCTTCAGAGAGGGACCTTTTCATACAGATCAAAGGTAAATGTGCATTTAAACAAACACTGTTAATGACATTCAGACTCTCAGTCAAATGGCACAGAGACACATACAAGCTATGAGGAAATAACATATTTATAATTAATGCACCAATTTTTACCTTTAACAGATTCCATCACCTTGAGAATTTAAAAGTTTTGTCTGTATTCTATATAAATAACATCTGAGGTACATGGATGAGGATTACTGTAAAACCTGACTTTTTGTGAGCTGGAATTGGAAGTCATTTAATTGCAAAGTGGATTTTAAATTTCAGTCCTCAGCACAGAGCTGGAAAAAACTGGTTTGCCTGTTTCCCCCCCGCATGTCCATTAAGGAATGACTCAACAACAGATTGTCGTCTCGTGAGACGGATGCTTCTGTTTTATTAAATCATTTCACTCTCATGAATCCATTAGATTATGCTCAGACGAAGGCTTCAGTTTAACATGTTTAATGGAACTATGTGGCTTAATAATGAACCAGTATCATCAGACAAAAAAGAGAAAGACTATTGGTTTGTTTGCCAAAGGCAGGGACGCCGCTAGCAATTTTGGGCCCTATGACAAAATATGAGGTTGGGCCCCCCTACCACACCCATTCAGATCTCTGGGGGCCCCTAAAGGGCGTGGGCCCTTAGAATTGTCCCAACTTTCCCCCCCTTAGCGGCGCCCCTGGCCAAAGGTGACAATTAAATTTTGCTGATTCAGTACAAATATAAGTAAACATTTTTAGAAGTAAATGAAATTTCTGTAGGATAACAAGTTTAAAAAGTACACAGTACATAAAGAAAAAATCCTGAAAATGCCATACAGTATACGGTAGACATTAAGGCTGGCTGTGGGGGCTGCACATCGACAGCAGGCATTGTGGTGTCTAACGGCAGCAGACAGGAAAGATCCCCAGTAGCGCTTCTTAGCTCACGGTCGGGGAATGAGCCGGTGGCTGAAGGTGCCCCAAGATAGCGCCCCCTGGAGCCTCGGCTGGGTTATGGACCGGGCCAGTGGGGCCAGTGCCCTGGGGCCTCAGGACATTAGTGGCTGTGTGTTGAAAAACATTTATAGTGCAAGCCATGAAATGCGCCCCCCTGTGGGGTGTAACAGAAAGAGCCCTGAGAGGTAACAGTGTTACAGCCCACTAGCAGGCATGTCTTTCTGGGTCTTTAGTCCGGCCATAGGGCACTTGGCAGACGCCAGCCGCCTGGGGCACTTGGTACACGCTGGCCGCCTGGGGTACTTGGCATGGTTTTTCGAAACTCTTGCTGGATGTGTTGTCATAGCAGCACATCCAAATCCTCAAACCTGCTCAGAGCAGGTTTGTTCTGCATAAACTAGGATTAGATCACAGACTTAATAGTGTCTGTGCATGGAAATGGGTTCAGTCATGGCCTCGCCTTTCATATACATAAAATCAACAAACACATACATACACGCACAAACTCATACATACAAACATATATATATATATGAATGAAATGTTGTGTTTGTACTTCACTTTAACTTGTTCTCATATCCTGCATGATTGTGCTTGTATTTTATCTGTAATTATGACAATAAAAGAATGATGAAGCACTGGAGACGTAATACTACATTCAAGTGATAAATACAATAACTAAAAACTACTTACACATTTAATTTGTCGGACACTATTTGCCAGCCGTCTTTTCTGGTTTGGGTCGCTTTTGATGTGTTTCCTTTAGTAGATACTAAATCTTTGAATTCATCATACTCCTCTGTAGCATTCCCCTCGGATTGACGGCCGAAAGACTTGACTGATGGTTCACGATTTATTTAAAATAAATTAATTACCAAAAAAAACGTAGCCAACGTAACAGCTTGTGCCTTTACCGGGGGGGGGGGGGGGGGGGGTGGGTGGGGGCTTAAACCATTTACAAAATATCATAAAGCAAAACACAAACACGTTCTTCGCTTAGCTTAGCTTAACGATGTTCTGGTAACCGAAAAAAACGGAAGTCCCTCAAAAAAAGGGTCCCACTAAATAAAACTACATAAGTATAAATGAATGTATACAAATGAATACAGAATACAAACGTATATTAAAAATATGCAATACGCAACTCAATATGTTTTGTAACATTAATTAGTCTCATGTCAAACCTTGGGGTTATTTACACTCCCACCAAAATTACGTGTGTTCCAAGCAATACCCACAAACACAAATAATTTTCAAATCTGTATCATTTGGAAAATAAAGCATAAACATCAGTGAAATGTACTTAAGTAGCTTCTAATAACAAGACTAACCTCTGCACTGGACGTTCTAGCACTGACAGCTTACCAAGGCATTCCCCTTTCTCGCTAAGTCTCCTATCTCCTATACATATTTTACCCTTTCTTACCAGTCCATCTTCATCAGTGACAGTCTCTAAAATCCGTCCCAGTTTCCATTCACATCTGGGTATCCAGTCATCCACAAGCATCACTGTATCTCCCGCTTGTACATTTCTCTTCGGTGTGTGCCAACGCTGTCTTGCAATAATAATGTGGAGATACTCCCTTTCCAGTGACTCCAAAATTGTTCCGCCAGATACTGTACTCTGCGCCATCTCCTTTGTCCATAAAGGTCCTCCCTAACACACTTCCCTGGTGGAGGTAAAGCCATGTTGGACTTCATTGTAAGTAGATGATTGGCTGTGAGTGGTTCCATACTATCAGGGTTGTACAGGTTGTCCACAGTAAGTGGGCGACTGTTGAGTATAGCCATAACTTCATAAAACAAAGTTCACAGAGAAGTACCGTTGAGTCTGCAAGAGGCCAATGATAATGTGGAGTTCAACACACTCCTTATGGTCCTTATCTGGCACTCCCACACACCTCCGGCGTGACAGGAGTGAGGTGCGTTGAAAACAAAATCACAATGGTTTTCATATAGAAAGGTGGTGAGTCTGGGAGTGTCAAGTTCTTGTAAAGCTTTGTTCAATTCGTTCTTTGCCCCCACAAAGTTGGTGCCTTGATCACATTGGATTTGTCTAACAGCACCACGAATTGCAATGAAATATCTCAGACCATTTATAAAGGCACCAGTGGACACATCCTCTAACATTTCACTATGATCGCTCGTGAGCAGAAGCAAGTGAAAAGCAAACCATATCTTTTATGCTGCTTTCTTCCCTCTCTAGTGGTAAAGGGACCAAACAGTCCATGCCACACTATGAGAAAGGTGGGGAGGGCTCTACACCTTCCTTTGGAAGGTCACTCATCCTTTGACCTTCTGGAGGTCTTCTGAGTCTCTGGCAAGTGACACACTGCCGGATAAAAGATGCAACTGCTCTGCTTATTCCAGGAGTCCAATAGCCATTGGATCTGATTTCATTGATGGTAAAGCCCTCGCCTTGATGTTTTACTCTTTCATGATAATGACTAATTATCAGCTTAGTCAGATGATGGTTTTTTGATAAGATCACTGGGTGTCTGAGTAAGTTGGAGAAGGATGATCGACTGAGCCTTCCTCCCCCCCTGATTCTGCCATCTGCATCTAAAAAGGCATCTACTGTAGGTGCTGCACCTTGGGATGATCTGGCAGCCGACCTCCCTTCTTCAGTAACTGTATTTCTTGTTTGTACACCTGCTTTTGGAGGTGTTTGACCATGACACGCCCTGCACTTTCCAATGCACTTACATCAGCGGGGCCATTTGTTTTTCCTTTAACTCCTCGCAAAAGGCATGAAATGGCCTTAGTAGCCTGCAACCATGATGAGAACTCGGACAAGCGGTCAGCAACACTACACCCCTGTATGCAGTGTTCCAGTTCTTCTCACCTCTGGATCACCTATTAGAGGTTCCAATACTACATCTGTTATTATCGGTATTTCCTGTTTCCAGAGGAACACAGAACCACCAAACCAATTTGAGGAAAACAACTCATTTATGGTTTTCCCTCTAGAGGCAGTGTCTGCTGGATTCTCTTCCGTTGAGACATAAAGCCATTGTTGAGGATTTGTACTGTGGCGAAATGTCTGAACCCTATTGGCTACAAACGTGTGAAAGAGTCATGCATCATTATTTATGTAGCCCGGAACTACTTTGGAGTCAGTCCAGAAGAACTCCTCCACATTCAAATAGCTAAGCTCTTCTCTAAGCATATTGCTGACTGTAACTGAGACTACTGCCGCTGATAATTCTAGTCTTGGTATGGTGGTCACCTTTGTGGGAGCTACATGGGACTTTCCTATGATGAGAGCACAATGGACCTTTCCTTTCTCATTCTTGACTCTCGGATAGGAGCACTGACCATACCCTAAGGTGCTTGCATCAGAGAAGTGGTGTAAACCTCTCCTCATAACCCTTCCAAAATTGAGAGGTAAGTAGCATCTATCTATGTTCATGGTCTTTAACTTGACAAGGTCCCTTTGCCAGCTCTCCAGCTCCTCTGGCAGTGGGTCGTCTCAGCCAGTACCTTGGCGACACATTTCCTGGAGGATCCTTTTCCCTTTAAGGAAATATGGAACAAGGAACCCAAGAGGATCGAATATAGAAGCAATGGTAGACAGTACTTCCCGCCGTGTCATTGGTGGTTCCTTTAGAGTGATCTTAAACTTAAAGCAATCACTTTCTGTCTTCCACTGAATCCCCAGCGCTCGTTCCAGGGGGCTGTCATTGAAAGTGATTTCCTTTGCCTTACCACCTGTAGCACGCTCTGATGAGGGTGTGCTCTGTTAAACAGCATGGGTGTTTGACACAAACTTGTGAAGACGAAGGCCACCCTTTGCACATACCTCTCTTGCCTCCTGTGCTAACTGAATGGCCTTCTCCACAGTTTCCATGCTTGTGACTCCATCATCCACGTAGAAGTTTTTATCAATAAACTGGGACCCTAATGGATGAGAGTATCTGCTCTCATTAGCTAAACGTTTAAGTCCATAGTTTGCACAACCAGGAGACGATACTGCTCCAAAAAGATGTTCCTTCATTCGGTATTCTTTTGGCTGTGGACTCATGTCTCCATCTTTCCACCACAGGAAGCGCAGATAGTTGCGGTCGTTCTCCTTGACATGGAACTGATGAAACATTTTCTCTGTGTCACATGTCAGAGCAATGTGATGCTGCCGGAACCTTATGAGAACGTCAGTTAGATTATTAATCATGTCTGAACCTGGAAGTAGATGTTCGTTTAGGCTGGTACCATTGTCCTTTGCAGAGCAGTCGAACACAACACACAACTTATCTGGCTTTTTTGGATGGTAGACACCATGGTGGGGAATGAACCATCGTTCACCATGAGTGCCAAAATCATGGACCTCTTCATCATCACCTCTCTCAATGATATCCTTCATGTTTGCAGTGTAATCTTGTTTATATTTCTCATCCTTGCAGAATTTACGCCCTAAATGTCTGAGCCTGACTTCAGCAAGCTGCCTGTTATCAGGTAAATGTGGCCGTTGTATAAAAGGAAGTGGCATTTCATAACGTCCTTGGTAGGTTTTCTTTATACCTTCCTTGAGCCTGTCCAGGATAATTGGATCCTTTTGAGAGTTTGCCTTAAACTCTCCTCTGACATCCTTGAAATCCAACTCCAGGACTTGAAGTATATCTGTTGGTGTTATTAGACGCAGCTCCTGTACCGCAGCTCGGTGACTAAGGCGAATTCTGCGGTTGTATCAAGCTAAGATGTTGGGCAGCCAACGACACTCCATCCTAAGTCTGTCAGCACAGCATATGGTTCATTGTCTCCACCTAGTATCACCTGTCTAGGCGCCAGCGATCCTGAACAGTTGTACCCAATTAAGAGTCAAACATCACAGCTGAGGAGGGGTGGTATCTTATCAGTTATTGCAGCAAGGTGAGTCCAGCGTTTAGCAGTTTCGTGCGTTAGAATGTGATCACGATTGAGAGGTATGCAGTCTTTGGTGTATGCAGGAGGGAGAGCAATGTGCACCGATGAATTGTAACCCCTTACACAGAGTCCTGATACTCTCTCACTCTTCATCACCATATTCTCTCCCAACATGGTGGTGAGTTTCAGCTGCACTGGGTAAGTGTCCATTTGTAATTCATTGCTCACCTCTTTGTCAGTGAAAGTGCTGTCACTGTTCGTGTCTAATAAAGCATATGCAAGTTGTTCCTTTGCTGGATCTTTGACACAGGATACCCACACCGGTACAATCATGGAGGTGCTATGTGACTGTTCTTGACTGGTGGCATTAAGTGACATAGCAGCTGTAGTTTCCTAACATTGCTTGTAGCTCTGATTATATCAGGCACCGGTTGGTCTCTACTTCCATTCTTCTCATAGCTGTAATCATGAAGACTAGTGGGGCGCCTTCTCCTGCATACCTCACAGCTATGGCGACGACGGCATTCCTTTGCACAGTGACCTGGTTTTAAACAAGCATAGCTCAGCTTATTGTCCTTTACATATGAACTTTGGTTCTCAGGAGACGTTTTCATAAGATCAGGACATCTGTGGAGTTGATGCTTGTTACACTGGCATCAGATGCATGGAGCCCATACTCTGTCGTTAGTTGATGTCTCTTTATCCCTGCCAACAGTGGCTTGAGTGCTGAGAACATTAGCCCTGTTTCTTTTAGGTTCCCTTGTGATTATTTTATCCTGGTGTGAATCCACTGAGTGAAGTGCATGTAGGCAGGTGACAGGATTGCATGCAATTTCTGCCTCAACTGATATGAATCTGGCAAAGTCTTGGAAAGATGGGAATTCGCCACCTTCCATGAGAGCTACAGTAACCCGACGATTCCAGCGCAATGCTAACTAGTCAGGTAGCTTCTGAATTAATGTTTGATTTTCCCCACAGTCACTCAGTATGTCTAGGCCCTTTGCATGAGGCATAGTTTGCAAACAGGCATTTAAAAATCAGAAAATGTCTGTAGCCCTTCGGCATCTTTGGACCGTATTTGTGGCCATTTTGAGAGCCTCTCCGGAAATGCCCTTTGGATGATGAATGGCTGAACGTATGGCTGACCGTATGGCTGACCGTATCAATGACCATATCGCTGACCATATGGCTGACCGTATCACTTACCGTATTCCTGACCGTATGGCTGACCGTGTGGCTGACCGTATGGCTGACCGTATGGCTGACCTTATCGCTGACCGTATCGCTGACCGTATGGCTGACCGTATCGCTGACCGTATCGCTGACCGTATGGCTGACCGTATCACTTACCGTATTCCTGACCGTATGGCTGACCGTGTGGCTGACCGTATGGCTGACCGTATGGCTGACCTTATCGCTGACCGTATCGCTGACCGTATGGCTGACCGTGTGGCTGACCGTATGGCTGACTTTATGGATGACCGTAACGCTGACCGTATGGTTGACCGTATGGCTGACCGTATCACTGACCGTATGGCTGACCTTATCGCTGACCGTATCGCTGACCGTATGGCTGACCGTATCGCTGACCGTATCGCTGACCGTATGGCTGACCGTATCACTTACCGTATTCCTGACCGTATGGCTGACCGTGTGGCTGACCGTATGGCTGACCTTATCGCTGACCGTATGGCTGACCGTATCGCTGACCGTATGGCTGACCGTATCACTTACCGTATTCCTGACCGTATGGCTGACCGTGTGGCTGACCGTATGGCTGACCGTATCGCTGACTGTATGGCTGACCGTATCGCTGACCGTATCACTTACCGTATGGCTGACCGTATGGCTGACCGTGTGGCTGACCGTATGGCTGACCGTGTGGCTGACTGTATGGCTGACTGTATCGCTGACCGTATCACTTACCGTATGGCTGACCGTATGGCTGACCGTGTGGCTGACCGTATGGCTGACCGTGTGGCTGACCGTATGGCTGACCGTATCGCTGACCGTATCGCTGACCGTATCACTTACCGTGTGGCTGACCGTATTCCTGACCGTATGGCTGACCGTGTGGCTGACCGTATGGTTGACCGTATGGCTGACCGTATGGCTGACCGTATGGTTGACCGTATCACCGTATGGCTGACCGTATGGCTGACCGTATCGCTGACCGTATGGCTGACCGTATGGCTGACCGTATCGCTGACAATATCACTTACCGTATTCCTGACCGTATGGCTGACCGTATGGCTGACCGTATGGCTGACCGTGTGGCTGACCGTATCGCTGACTTTATGGATCACCATAACGCTGACCGTATGGTTGACCATATGGCTGACCGTATCGCTGACCGTATGGCTGACCGTATCACTGACCATATGGCTGACCGTGTGGCTGACCGTATCGCTGACTTTATGGATCACCATAACGCTGACCGTATGGTTGACCGTATGACTGACCGTATGGCTGACTTTATGGATGACCGTAACGCTGACCGTATGGTTGACCGTATGGCTGACCGTATCACTGACCGTATGGCTGACCGTATGGCTGACCGTATGGCTGACCGTATCACTGACCATATCACTGACCGTATCACTGACCATATCGCTGACTGTATCACTGACCGCATCGCTGACCATATCGCTGACCAAGCTTATTCCAAGCATCTTTGCATGCCTCATCATCACTTCGGTAGAACGTGCCCTCAAGACATTTATGAGCAGAACCACTGATATATTTCTTAAGGTAATACAGCTTATCTGCTGAAGAGATACCTGTTCTCTGAATGAGTACATAAAGGATGCCTTCCATTCAATAAAATGAATTGGATCCCCATTAAACATCGCAGGCTCTGGCACTGGGAGCCTGTTAATGGCTTTGCTGTTCTGAATAGCTTGAGCCAGGTAAGACACATCAGTGAGGGATGGTGTTGTGACATCATGCGAAGGCTGATGTCTGTAATAGGTGCTTTGTAGTCAAACTTAAAGGTCTGGCCATCCATCCATCCATCCATCCATCCATCCATCCATTTTCCAAACCGCTTATCCTACTGGGTCGCGGGGGGTCCGGAGCCTATCCTGGAAGCAATGGGCACAAAGCAGGGAACAACCCAGGATGGGGGGCCAGCCCATCGCAGGGCACACTCACACACCATTGACTCTCGCACGCACACCTACAGGCAATTTAGCAAGTCCAATTAGCCTTAGCATGTTTTTGGACCGTGGGGGGAAACCGGAGTACCCGGAGGAAACCCCACGACGACATGGGGAGAACATGCAAACTCCACACACATGTGACCCAGGCGGAGACTGCATGCGCAACTTCCTTCACTGCTGTGGCTAACAGACAAAAGGTGATCCTTGAACCGGTTAGTATTCTGTAATACAGTAGGACATTCCAGAGGGAGTGGCGCACGCTGATTACATCATGCACATTATGTCCACTGGGATGGAGAACAGGTGCAGGATGATGACATGTTTCGTCATATTTAGGTAGCAGTATCGCCCCGGCTAGTGGGGGCCCCGGGACCAGCTGGTACAGAAGCCTGGGGGCAGGGATGTGGGAAACAAGCTGATAGGCGACCCCCCCCCCCCCCCGTCTGACGCTCCCTGCTCACCCACGAGTCCCAGGCCGGCGTGGCCGTGGGCCAGTCGCTCACAGAGCAGGCAGCTCCATTGATAAGCAAAGCAGAGCCGTATCGAGGGGTGGGGTAGCGGGGGGGGGCCCGAGCAGCCGCCCCCTCTGCCTGCAGCTCCTGCGCCCACGCCGGAGGCGCTCCCTCTGCCAGTGACTGTGCCCCTTGTGACTCCCGTTCCTTGCCCCATGCCGGTCCCAACTGCCCCAGACCCGATCCTGGTGACTCCTCTGCCCTCGCCCCGGCGAGCTCGACCCCCCACCAAGGGTCCTTATGTCTGTGTCCCGTAAGGGGAGAGGACACAGACGCAGGGCTGGGGTCCCACCCACCCTGCCCCCTGGCTCGCCCTCCCTTGCCTGCGCTGGGGCTTGGTCGGCGCCTGCGGGTCCTCGCCCTCCGGGTTGGCTGTTGCCTGCGGGTCCCCCTCTGCAGCCTCGTCGCCCTGTCTTGCTCCCTGCTCCGGTGCCTCGTTGGTCGCCTGCGGACTCCCCTGCTGCAGCTCCTCAGTTGCCTGCGGTTCCCTCCGCTCCTGCGCGTCGGAGGACGTCGCCGCCTGCTGCGGCTCCCCCCCTCTCCTTGCCCTCGCCTAGGTCCCCTCCAGCTCCCTCGTCCCCTTCTCTGGCTCTCCCTCCACCTCCCTCCTCGGCCCCTCCATCAGTCCCTCGCCCTGCCTCCTCTGCTGCTCTGAGGTCCCCTTCGGCTCCGGCCTCCCGGCCTCCTGCGGCCCCTCTGACGGCCACCCGTCGCCCGCTGGGGCTCCCTCGGACTCCCCTTGGTTCCCCCTCCTTCTCTCCCTACTCCCCTGCCTGTCTCCCTCCTTCGTTTGCTCCTCCTCCCGGCTTTGTCTCTCCTGTCTCCCTTCCTCGTCCCTTTGTTCCTCCTCCGTTCACTCCTGGTCCTTTTGTCCCGCCTGTTCCCGCTGTGTCTCCTTTCCTAGTCTGTCTGCCCTCCCTGTCCTTTGTCAGGTTTTGTCCTACTTCTTGTCTCTGTGCCTGTTCTGTGTCTCGGTCATGTTTCCGGTGTCCCTTGAATGGTTTTGTTCTTCTTTTCCAGGTCCCGTTTCCCTCGTCTCGTCCGTCGCCTCCTCTGAGGGGGGGGGGGTCTGTCATACCCGGCACGTACGATCCTCGTGTGTGCCACGCCCCCCTGATTATCCACGTGTGTGCCACGCCCCCCTGATTATCCATGTGTGCTTCCCGGATCGTACCCACCTGTGTCCGATTATTTTCAATCAGTCCTGTCTATTTGAGTCCATGTCTTGCCCTGGTTCCTGGTCTGTCATTCATGTTAGTTGGCGTCTGATGTTTCCTGCCCTTAGTCCTGTGATTAAACCCCGTTTCCCCCTTATTCTACCGGCCTGCCTGATCCTTGCCTGCCTGCCTGTCCGTGCACCTTCCCCGTTCACCAGCGATCTTAACATTGGGATTTTGTACCACTAACTTTTCCAGCCTCCTATTGCCCCTGTCCCAACTTTTTTGAGATACGTTGCTGTCATGAAATTCAAAATGAGCCAATATTTTTCATGAAATAGCAAAATGTCTCAGTTTAAACATCTGATATGTTTTCTATTCTTTGTTATGAATATAATACAGGTTTATGAGATTTCCATATCATTACATTCTGTTTTTATTTACAATTTGCGCAATGTCCAACTTTTTGGAATTGGTGTTGTAATATACCACAGTGTTATTCTTTATCTGCAGTAACAGCAATTTTAATGGGGAACTTTTCAGCCTTTCTGTTACATTTGTGTAGATGAATTGAGGTCTTTATGTTTCTGCCTAATTCACAGAGACCAAATGGAAGATTGCAGTTCAGATCTACATGATAAATCGGGTTTATCATCCATATTGAAGGTTTGTATTTATTGCTGATATATATTTTCTTGGCTGTTATGTGAATTAGCTTATATTTTATACAGCTGCATAATAATAAATTCATCATCTTAAAGAAAATATGTTTTAAACTATGATTCACAAGTGAAACTCTGAAAAGGTTTGGTGTAAGTAGCAATAATTAACTCTGTTTATTTTAGTCGCTAGAGGAAAAAGCCATGAAGTTCCTAAAGGAGGAACTGAAGACGTTTGTGAGGTACCTAGATCAGAATTATCCAGAATGCTCTGAGCCTCAGCTGGAGGAGGACAATGACCTGGACTGTGATGGTCAGATGCAGACGACCAGTGTTAGAGAGGTAGCTCTGAAGATCACAGTGTACATCCTGAGGATCATGAAACATAATGATCTTGCTGACCTGCTGGACAAGAGTAAGAACTTTATAATATTATGTACATGTACAATATTGTGTAAACGTCTTAGGCAGCCAGAGAAAAGGATGTTTAAATGGTCTTCATGTTGGTGTAGAACTACTATAATATGTATGTCAAAGTGTGTTTGCCATTTCAGAACCTCTCCCAACATCACCTTAATATTTGCAGAAATCGTGCAGTATATCCCTGTATTTTTTTACTTGACCACTAACACACCTCATGTGGCTGATCAATATCTCATTGAGTTTTAAACTTATTTAATTAATGAATGAAGTGAGCTGGTGGTGAAATTTAACAAATTCGTGGACAGGCTGTGGTGCCCCTGAGGAGAGGTTTGGGAAATGAAAAGGGGTTTTGTGTTTTTTTTGGTTCTGAGCAGATATACACTTACTACCCAGATAAATGGCTTTAAACATTTCCTTTGGCTGCCTAAGGCTTATTCACGGTCCTGTATTTGGTGTTCCAGTAAAATACGCATGATAAAACTTTCAGTTTCACATTCACAGTCACAGGGAAATATCAGGATATGTATGTGCAAAAAAGTGTGTTCTTGGAAAATATTCTTCCTCTCATATTGGTCAGGATCACGGTGAGAATTAGTGCATTTTCCTCTCATTTCTTTTCAGGACAGCTCATGCTGCAACATCAACAGGAAATTAAATGTAAACTTAAGAAGCAATTTGAGTGTGTATTTGAAGGGAAAGCTAAGGAAGGACAGCCAACACTTCTCAGTGAGATTTACACAGAACTCTACATAACTGAAGGTGGGACTGGAGCAGTCAATGATGAACATGAAGTGAGACAGATTGAAACAGCATCCAAGAAAAGGCGAACAGAAGATACTACAGTCAAGTGCAATGATATATTTAAACCCTTATGTGGGCGTGAGACACCTATCAGAACTGTACTCACTAAAGGGGTGGCAGGTATCGGGAAAACAGTCTCTGTGCAGAAATTTATTCTCGACTGGGCAGAAGGAAAAGCAAACCAGGATGTTCACTTCATATTTGCTCTTCCTTTCCGGGACCTGAATTTGATTAAGGGTGAATACAGTCTCATTGAACTGCTTTGCCACTTTGTCCCAGAACTGAAATCTCTTGAATCCACTGAGCTGTTTATGTACAAAATCTTGTTCATCTTTGATGGTCTGGACGAGTGTCGCCTTCCTTTCGATTTTCAGAACAATGAGAGCTGGTTTGATGTAACAAAGAAAACATCACTGGATGTGCTGTTGACTAACCTCATTAAGGGGAATCTGCTCCCATCCGCTCTCCTCTGGATAACCTCCCGGCCAGCAGCAGTCAATCAGATACCTGCTAAGTGTGTCCACCAGGTGACAGAGATACGAGGGTTCAGTGATGCCCAGAAGGAGGAGTATTTCAGGAGGAGATTTAGGGATCAGAGCCTGGCCAGCAGGATTATCACACATGTGAAATCATCAAGGAGCCTCTTCATCATGTGCCACATACCTGTGTTCTGCTGGATTTCAGCCACTGTGCTTAAGAGGTTTTTTAGTGAGACTGACAGGGGAGAAATTCCAAGGACTCTGACTGAAATGTACACACACTTCCTGATCTTTCAGACAAGTTTAACAAATGACAAGTATATGAAAAAACAAGAAACTAAGCTTAAAGAATACAGCAAGGAATTCCTTTTAAAACTTGGTAAACTTGCTTTTGACAACCTTGAGAAAGGCAATCTCATATTTTATGAGCAAGATCTGACAGGGAATGGCATTGATGTCACTGAAACTTCAATTTACTCTGGAGTGTGCACAGAAGTCTTTAAAGAGGAGTATGGGTTGTACCAGCAGAAGGTGTACTGCTTTGTGCATCTGAGCATCCAGGAGTATCTCGCTGCTTTATATGTGTTTCTGTCAAACTCATCAGCTGACCTGCTGAAGACTGCAGTGAATCAGGCATTAGAGAGCAAGAATGGACACTTGGACCTCTACCTCCGCTTCCTCCTGGGCCTCTCAACAGACTCCAGTAAGACTCTGTTACAAAGGCTACTGGGGCCAACAGAAACCTGCTCACAAACCATTAAGGAAACAGCCCAATACATCAAGGAGAAAATACAGGAGAATTTATCTCCAGAAAGGACCATCAACCTGTTCCACTGTCTGACTGAACTGGGGGACAACTCTCTAGTAGAGGAAGTACAAAGATACCTGAATTCAGGAAACATTTCAGTAGATGACCTTTCACCTGCACAGTACTCAGCTCTGGCCTTTGTGATGCTGATGTCAGATGAGGAGCTGGATGTGTTTGACCTGAAGAAATATATCAGACGAGATAAACAGCACTGCAGGCTGCTGCCTGTGGTCAAGAACTCCAGGACGGCTCTGTAAGTTACGTGGGGATGGGAAATCATGTCTGGTCTGGCAGTAATACATGAATATTGTTTGAAATGTGTAATATATATTATATATTTCTCCTCATGGATCAATAAGTGAGTTTTATTTTGATAATCACAGCTATAGCTGTTTGTATAGCAGTAGGTAATCTTGACCACAGCCTTTATAATTGATATTGAGGGAGCGGTGTGTGGCTCTGTGGGCTAAACCTGTGTGCCTGTAATCAGAAGGTCGCAGGTTCAAACCCCGCCGCAGACTGTGGGTCCTTGAGCAAGGCCCTTAACTCCCAGCTCCCTGGGCGCCGCTACGGCTGGCAGCCCTTCGCAGACAACTTCCTCTATGAAAAAAGAGCAAGTTGTGGGAGGCGTAAAGACAATTTCCCTACAGGGACAATAAAAGTGTCGGTTATTATTATTATTAATGACTGAAGGTAGTGATGTCACTTTTTGTTTGTTACTACGTTTCCATTCCCATCCAGTTTGCCTTCTGATCACAGGCACAGCATCCTAACCTGCTATAGAAACAGTGAGGGCTCTTTATCCACAGGGTGTATAAGTGGTATGTGAGTGTTATTGTCAGCAGGCGTGTTCATGTGATGGAGCCCAGAGCTGGGAGCTTCCGTATGACTGCTGTCTCTGGCTGCTCACTGGCGCCCTCTGCTGGCCTCAGCTGCACCTGGCTGAGGATGTGACGGCACATCTAGTCCGGCAGAAATAGATAAACATTGTTTAAAATATTAAATTAATATATATATATATATATATATATATATATATATATATATATATATATATATATATATAAAATTTATTTCCCCTCTTTTAACAACAAGGTTCCTTTTTAATCTAGTTTATATTAACTGAAGGTAGTGATGTAGTAAAAACAAAAAAGACAAGATTTCCACGACCATCCTTTGTGTAACAAATAACCAAAGATACAGCATCATACAGAATGGTCCAGTTTTCATTAATAGTGGGAAAACCACTCATATTCGTTTCAGTTCTGGATGCTGTAGGACGCATTTCTGTAAATACTGGGTGTGGTGCGTGACTCTTTGGGCTCGGACTCTGTGTCCATGAGCAGAAGGTTGCTGGTTCAGATCTCATTTTGAGTCATCCCCCCCACCAAACACTGAATGCAATTTCAGTTCAGTTCAGTTTTATTTATATAGTGTGTTTTCACAACATTAGATCATCTCAAAGCACTTTACAGCATCCCTGCCCAAAGCCCCCAGTGAGCAAGTCAGAGGGGACAGTGGCAAGGAAAATTACCCTAGAAAGAAGAATCCTTGGGAGGAACCAGACTCAAAGGGGGAGCCCATCCTCCAGGGGGCAGCAGAGGAAGCCCTAACCCTAACCAGACTGAAAGGGGGAGCCCATCCTCCAGGGGGCAGCAGAGGAAGTCAAATGATCAAGATGGCAAAGTCCTAATTCACATTATCCCAATCTTAACATTTCAGTCACAAAGTGGGGGGCAGGGAGGTGATGACAGCAAGTGCTGGAGCTGCTTCAGATGGGGGGGCGAACAGTAGTACGGCAGCAGGGTAAACAGGGGAGATGTCACAGGCAGAAGGGTGAGCAGGCCGGAAGGATGTCACAGGTAGTGGAGACCTGCAGCAGGGTAGACAGGATATCTTAAAAATGTGGGTCTCCAGGCAGCACAGCCAGGGGGAGTAGGAAAAATAAAATGTGCAGTTAGCCAAAGTAGGGGAGACTAGAGGCAGTGCAAACAGTTAGGTGAGTGCAGTATGTAAGCTCCGACAGATATGGCTATGGCAGCATAAGTAGGAGGGAGAGGCAGGTGGGAACACAGGCATGGGGAGTCCCTGAATGTCAGCACTCAAATTCCACAAGGGGGTGTGAAGCTTCTTTAATCTGCACCACTTCTGTTTATCAAGCTCGTCCAAAGTAAATTTCCTCATCGCCATCGTACATGAAGGTAAAACAGTTTCCAATCAGGGGCATAGCACTCTATCTTAGGTTTTCTCTGGCCTTTAGTGCTGTCCAGAAAGAAACAGATCTGCTCAAGAGAGTAAACCTTGGTCCTACCTACAGGGGTGCTGGAGTCCATGGAGGCCTGTGAGTCCTCCAAGTCATCAGCCAAACTCTCTACGTCCTCATGATCTTTATCAGAATCCAGTAAGTGCAGGTCCAGCTCAGACTCGGGATGTTCCACTGCGGTGTGTCTACAGGTGGGTCAGTGCCGGGCTCAGCGGGAGCGGAGTCACTCACCGCGCCGCCGCCAGCAGGCCCTGCTGCGTCCGGCCCGGGCTCCTCTGTCAGCCGGCCATCCCGGCGTGGCTCGGGAGCGGGGGTGGGGGCAGTGACTACGGGCAGGGGGGGCTCGTCCTCCCGGTCCCCACGGTCTGAGTCCAGGTCCGTTACTACAGTATCGGCGCCCCTGCGGTGCTCGGTGTCCCGCACCAGCGCCGGGGCCTCGCGTCCCTCCTCGCGCTCCCCCGGGGGGAGCTCCCCTCGTGGGCAGGCCTGCCGCACATGCCCAAAACCACCGGCCGCGAGCAGACAGTCCTCCACCGAGACGGCGGGTCAGGGACACACTTAAAGCTGTGCCTGAGACTCAGACACGAAAAACTGAGTTGGGAAGCTCAAAATTCCCACCAGAAAGCTGCACTTGAATGACTGACATTCTGGCTGCTGACTCAGAGATAGAAGTTGGTGATGTGACAATACTGAACTTACAAGAATGGCGAACGCATGGTTACTACAAGGGACAATGCTTGTGAAATTCTGCGCAATGTTTCTTTTTAACTGCTTCAGAATCTTTGGCTAGAAGGCTGAACTGAAAGCAAATCATGGATCCTTCTGTTATCTTGCTTTGTATGTAGCCTAAGCACGTTTCCCCAGCAAAGACAATAATTGCCGGTTAGTCACTGTCAGATATAGACACCGGGATACTTGTCTTATTACGCTCATTACCGACAATATCGTCATATCACCCAGACGTAATTGGTGATTTGACATCTTCCCAGGTATAACAATACAGGGAGAAAAAGGATTTTACTCATGGGATCAGGAATCCAAGTGCCAGTTGCTGCTGCATTAGCTGCTGAGAATGTTCACATCTCCTCCTTTCAGTGATACGTGTCGAGTGTAGGGACACCTGGCAGAAAGATGGGTAAGGACTGCACTGGAAGCACTGGTCTGACTGTTATGGGAGGGTTCACGTGCATCTTGCTGTTGATGTGTTCCTATATATTCCTGTATATTCTGTGATTTTTGGCTGTAGCTTCTACTTAATGTTTTTACCTCTAGTTTTGAGCAAAGATGCACTGACTCACAATTAGTGATCATATAACTGCAGCAGATTGTCAGACGCACAGAACATTCTGCAGACTATAATTCATTTTGAGGTGTAAGCTATGCTGCTAATTATACTGAAAACAAATGCTTATTGTAATGCTTTGTATTTTACTAATGTGTAGGATGTGTGTATGTCTGTGTCTTAAAGTGTTTTCTGTTTCAGGCTGAACAGCTGTGATCTCATAGATAAACACTTTGAAGTGCTGTCTTCAGCTCTAAGATCAAACTCTTCCCCCCTGAGAGAGCTGGACCTGAGTGACAATAACCTGAAGGATTCAGGAGTGAAGCTGCTCTCTGCTGCACTGGGGGATTTACACTGTAAACTGAAGATATTGAGGTCAGTATTACTGGGTATTCCACACTGTAAACTGGGGATACTGAGGCCAGTATTACTGGGTATTCCACACTGTAAACTGGGGGTACTGAGGCCAGCATTACTGGGTAATTCACACTGTAAACTGGAGATACTGAGGCCAGTATTACTGGGTATTCCACACTGTAAACTGCAGGTACTGAGGTCAGTATTACTGGATATTCCACACTGTAAACTGAGGATACTGAGGCCAGTATTGCTGGGTAATTCACACTGTAAACTGGAGATACTGAGGCCAGTATTACTGGGTATTCCACACTGTAAACTGCAGGTACTGAGGTCAGTATTACTGGATATTCCACACTGTAAACTGAGGATACTGAGGCCAGTATTGCTGGGTATTCCACACCGCAAACTGAAGATACTGAGGCCAGTATTACTGGATATTCCACACTGTAAACTGGGGATACTGAGGCCAGTATTGCTGGGTATTCCAAACCACAAACTGGAGATACTGAGGTCAGTAATATTGGGTATTCCACACTGTACGCTTTAGATACTGAGGTCAGTATTACTGTGTATTCCACACTATAAAGAGGAGATAGTGAGCAATTAGCTAAGGGAAAGAGAGGAGGGGTCCTGCCTTGTCTTAGACACTAAACTGTAATTCTTGAATTATTTATTAGAGCATCACATTTATTTAATAATTATAATGGTGAGGTGATATTATTTATTGGGGAGTTTCTGTCTCTCTCTCTCTGCAGGTTGTCAGGCTGTAGGGTCACAGAAGAAGGCTGTTCTTCCCTGGCTTCAGCTCTGAAGTTAAACCCCTCACACCTGAGAGAACTGGATCTGAGCTACAATCACCCAGGACACTCAGGAGTGAAGCTGCTCTCTGCTGTACTGGAGGATCTCAGCTGTAAACTGGAGAAGCTGCAGTGAGTACAGAATATGCATTTTACACAAACGTAACTGGACAGTAAGAAAACCCACAATGCCTTTCAGCAGTTACATAATAAACAAACACAAACAGCTTCTGTTTTCTTATCCTACTTCCTTATATCCCACAATCTTATCAGCCCTCGATCCATGCTAGAAATAATTAAGCAGTGAAGCAGGAAATATCCATTCAACCATATAATCCATGCAAAACATTTGTGTTGGTTAGCAAAGTTAACGGCACTGTTACAGATAAACATGTTGACTTTAACGTGTTATGGACAAAAAAATAATGGACACCAAACAGAATCGGAATGATTGTTAAAATGATTTTTAATAATTTAATTGTTTTCTGAAAATCCATTATGTCATGGTCCCTATTCTCCTCATTTGAATACAGTGCTGCAGTGTAAAAAGTGGATTTAAAAGTGTTTCATTTTTTTAAGGGTGGGCTGGTGTGAACTCACAGAGAAATGCTGTGAGGCACTGGCTTCAGCTCTCAGATCAAACTCCTCACCCCTGAGAGAGCTGGACCTGAGTGACAATGACCTGCAGGACTCAGGAGTGAAGCTGCTTTCTGCTGGACTGGGGGACTTACACTGTAAACTGGAGATACTGCGGTCAGTCTGACTGGGTATTCCACACTGTAAACTGGAGTTACTGAGGTCAGTCTTACTGGGTATTCCACACTGTAAATTGTGGGTAGTGAGGTGAGTATTACTGGGTATTTCACACTGTACGCTGGAGATAATAAGGTGGAACATAGCTAGTGATTTCAAAATAAAGCAGGAGTATCAAAGTCTATAGGTTGACTTAAAAAATAACATTAGACTCACTACAGTAAGTGGAATGTCGAAAGTAAGACTGCATTGGATGTTAAGTATGACATTAAAAGTTTCTTCCAATATTTTAACTCCAAAAGAGCTCTAAAAGCTGAAATCACTCATCTGCAGGATAGTAAGGGCCTTATAATTGAAAATGAAAATTCATATAGTAAATGAGTTTAATGATTATTTTACACGGGTGTTCACAGTAGAGGACATGCTTAACTTACCACCATTTAGTACAAATACAGTGTCGTATATAAACAATATACAGTCCCTCCACAATTATTGGCCCCTTGTAAAGATTTGTAAAAAGGGTTAGACAAAAATCCACCTTTTGGCGAAGCAGCTTCATCTCACACTGAAAAAAAATGAGAAAAATCCAACCTTTCATTGAAATAAATTTATTCAAAGAAAAACAAATCCTTCATCAAGAAATAATTATTTTCAACAAACACACACGATTATTGGCAGCCCTGCTTTTAATACTCTGTACAGCCTCCCTTTGCCAGTATAACAGCACTGAGTCTCCTATGACATTTTATAAGGTTGGAGAATACAGAGCAGGGCATCTGAGACCATTCCTCTTTACAGAATCTCTCCAGATCACCCAGGGTCCTCGGCCCTCTCTTGTACACTCTCCTCTTCAGCTCAGCCCACAGGTTTTCAGTGGGGTTCAGGTCAGGGGACTGAGATGGCCATGGCAGAAGCTTGATTCTGCGGTCAGCTGACCATTTTAATGTTGATTTGGACATGTGCTTAGGATCACCGTCCTGCTGGAAGATCCAATGAAGGCCCAGTGTTTGTTTCTTGGCAGCAGCAGCCAAATTTTGATATAAAATGTCCTGGTATCTCATGGACCCCATAGTGCCATGTACCCTAACGAGGTTTCCAGGGTTTTTGGAGGAAAATCAGGAACCTCCACCATATCTTACAGTTGGGATAAGGTTCATTTCATTATAACCATCCTTCTTTTTACGCTAAATCCACCTTTAATGTTTATTGCCACAAAAGCATTTTTGTTTAATCAGGTAGTTGAATTTG
Source organism: Brienomyrus brachyistius (assembly GCF_023856365.1). Taxonomy (NCBI): domain Eukaryota; kingdom Metazoa; phylum Chordata; class Actinopteri; order Osteoglossiformes; family Mormyridae; genus Brienomyrus; species Brienomyrus brachyistius. The sequence continues at coordinate 1,571,519 of NW_026042338.1, read as the reverse complement.
ATTCCAGTCAATGTTGTATAATGTTTTGAAAACTCCTGGCACTAACATTTTAAGTAACTGACAGAAAAAGCTTCTTTCTGTCATACCTTTCAAAACGTCCATACCTCAATCCCCTCATAAGTATGTCTGCTAGGTGGAGTCGAAGGTGCAGTATAATCCTGTTATAATGGACTCGCTTGTAACGGAATATCGTCTATAACAGACGAGGACTGCCGGTTGTGCACCTTTAATTACATGCAGAAAAAGCATCGGATATAGCGGACTCGCATATAATGCAGTGTGTGTGAGAGTGTCTGTGGCAGGGTACGCGTGTGTGAGAGTGTCTGTGGCAGGGTACATGTGTGTGAGAGTGTCTGTGACAGGGTACGTATGTGTGAGAGTGTCTGTGACAGGGTACGTGTGTGTGAGACTGTCTGCGGCAGGGTACGTGTGTGTGAGAGTGTCTGCGACAGGGTACGTGTGTGTGAGAGTGTCTGCGGCAGGGTACGTGTGTTTGAGAGTGTCTGTGACAGGGTATGTGTGTGTGAGAGTGTCTGCGACAGGGTACGTGTGTGTGAGAGTGTCTGTGACAGGGTACGTGTGTGTGAGAGTGTCTGCGACAGGGTACGTGTGTGTGAGAGTGTCTGTGACAGGGTACGTGTGTGTGAGAGTGTCTGCGACAGGGTACGTGTGTTTGAGAGTGTCTGTGACAGTGTATGTGTGTGTGAGAGTGTCTGCGGCAGGGTACGTGTGTGTGAGAGTGTCTGCGGCAGGGTACGTGTGTGTGAGAGTGTCTGCGGCAGGGTACGTGTGTGTGAGAGTGTCTGCGACAGGGTACGTGTGTGTGAGAGTGTCTGTGGCAGGGTACGTGTGTTTGAGAGTGTCTGTGACAGGGTATGTGTGTGTGAGAGTGTCTGCGACAGGGTACGTGTGTGTGAGAGTGTCTGCGACAGGGTACGTGTGTGTGAGAGTGTCTGCGACAGGGTACGTGTGTTTGAGAGTGTCTGTGACAGTGTATGTGTGTGTGAGAGTGTCTGCGGCAGGGTACGTGTGTGTGAGAGTGTCTGCGGCAGGGTACGTGTGTGTGAGAGTGTCTGCGGCAGGGTACGTGTGTGTGAGAGTGTCTGTGACAGGGTACGTGTGTGTGAGAGTGTCTGTGGCAGGGTACGTGTGTGTGAGAGTGTCTGTGATAGTGTATGTGTGTGTGAGAGTGTCTGTGGCAGGATACGTGTGTGTGAGAGTGTCTGTGGCAGGGTACGTGTGTGTGAGAGTGTCTGTGATAGTGTATGTGTGTGTGAGAGTGTCTGTGGCAGGGTACGTGTGTGTGAGAGTGTCTGTGACAATGTATGTGTGTGTGAGAGTGTCTGTGGCAGGGTACGTGTGTGTGAGAGTGTCTGTGACAGGGTACGTGTGTGTGAGAGTGTCTGCGGCAGGGTACGTGTGTGTGAGAGTGTCTGTGACAGGGTACGTGTGTGTGACAGTGTCTGTGACAGTGTATGTGTCTGTGAGAGTGTCTGTGACATCGTATGTGTCTGTGAGAGTGTCTGTGACACCCCACCCCCAGTGCACTAGGTGACCTGCCCCACCCAGAGGCACAGGTGAAAAGAACCACTACCCCAGAGTAGAGGCTAGTTGAAGTGGCAGGAATGGGGGGGGCGAATGAAGTCAGTATTTAATGTGAGGAGTCGTAGAGGGGAGAGGAAAAGAAAAGGAGATAAATGCAAAAAAGTAAAAAACGAAGGATTCTATTTATATATGATGATTGTGGATGATTGGAGCCGTAATTGCCAAAAAGAAATTAGTAAATAAAAAATTATCACACATATACACTCCTCAAAAAAATTAAAGGAACACTTTGAAAACACATCAGATATCAATGGGGAAAAAAAATCATGCTGGATATCTATACTGATGTAGACTGGGTAATGTGTTAGGAATGAAAGGATGCCACATCGTTTGATGGAAATGAAATTATCAACCTACAGAAGGCTGAATTCAAAGACACCCCGAAAATCAAAGTGAAAAATGATGCGGCAGGCTAGTCCATTTTGTTGAAATTTCATTACAGTAACTCAGAATCATACTCAGTAGTTTGTATGGTCCCCACGTGGTTGTATGCATGCCTGACAATGTCGGGGCATGGTCCTAATGAGACCATGGATGATGTCCTGGGGGATCTCCTCTCACATCTGGACCAGGGTATCACTGAGCTTCTGGACAGTCTGAGGTGCAACCTGGTGGCATCGAATAGACGAAACATAATGTCCCAGAGGTGTTCTATTGGATTTAGGTCAGGCGAGTGTGGGGGGGCAGTCAATGGTATCAATTCCTTCATCCTCCAGGAACTGCCTATATGCTCTTGCCACATTGTCGTGCACCAGGAGGAACCCAGGACCCACTGCACCAGCATAGGGTCTGACAATGGGTTCAAGGATTTCATCCTGATACCTAATGGCTGTCAAGGTGCCGTTGTCTAGCCTGTAGAGGTCTGTGTGTCCCTCCATGGATATGCCTCCCCAGACCATCACTGACCCACCACCAAACCGGTCATGCTGAACAATGCTGCAGGCAGCATAACGTTCTCCATGGCTTCTCCAGACCCTTTCACATCTGTCACATGTGATGAGGGTGAACCTGCTCTCATCTGTGAAAAGCACAGGGCACCAGTAGCAGACCTGCAAATTCTGGTAATCTATGGCAAATGCCAATCGAGCTCCATGGTGCTGGGCAGTGAGCACAGGGCCCGCTAGAGGACGTTGGGCCCTCAAGCCACCCTCATGAAGTCTGTCTCTGACCAAACAATCAGAAACATTCACACCAGTGGCCTGATGGAGGTCATTTTGTAGGGCTCCTGCAGTGTTCATCCTGTTCCTCCTTGCACAAAGGAGCAGATACCGGTCCTGCTGATGGGTTAAGGACCTTCTATGGCCCTGTTCAGCTCTCCTTGAATAACTGCCTGTCTCCTGGAATCTCCTCCATGCCCTTGAGACTGTGCTGGGAGACACAGCAAACCTTCTGGCAATGACACGTATTGATGCGCCATCCTGGAGGAGTTGGACTACCTGTGCAACCTCTGTAGGGTCCAGATATCGCCTCATGCTACCAGTAGTGACACTGACCGTCGCTAAATGCAAAACTAGTGAAAAAACTGTCAGAAAAGATGAGGAGGGAAAAATGCCAGTGGCCTCCACCTGTTAAACCATTCCTGGTTTGGGGGTCGTCTCATTGTTGCCCCTCTAGTTCACCTGTTGATAATTTCATTAACACTAAAGCGGCTGAAACTGATTAACAACCCCCTCCGCTACTTAACTGACCTGATCAATATCCCAGAAGTTTAATAGACTTGATGCTATACTCTGATTAAAAAGTGTTCCTTCAATTTTTTTGAGCAGTGTATATTAATACATAGATATGAATGTCCATACATACAGACACACTTTCATACATATCTGTAATGATTGAAACATACAATACATGAATTAAACAGTAATAATAATAATTAATAAAAATAACTGCAAAAAAGTAAGGGGGCGGTGGGTGTTGAGGTAGCTTTTATTCACAAAATAGTTTGCTGCAAACATACATCCATCCATCCATTTTCCAAACCGCTTATCCTACTGGGTCGCAGGGGGTCCTATCCCGGAAGCAATAGGCAAAAGGTAGGGAACAACCCAGGAGGGGGGCCAACCCATCGCAGGGCACATTCACATACCAGTCGGGCAATTTAGCAACTCCAATTAGCCTCAGCATGTTTTTGGACTGTGGGGGAAACTGGAGTACCCGGAGGAAACCCCACGACGACATGGAGAGAACATGCAAACTCCACACACTTGTGACCCAGGTGGAGATTTGAACCCGGGTCCCAGAGGTGTGAGGCAACAGTGCTAACCACTGCGCCACCATGCCGCCCCCCAGCAAACATACAAACAACCAGAATTCTAGAAAAGTACTTTATATTTGAATGAAATAACAAATAAAACACTTTCAAGTCACATGAGCCTATATTTTATTCACAACAGAACATAGATAATATTACAGATGTTCAAAGGCCGAAGACCTGTATTGGATGCCCGTGGTCTTCGGGCCCTCAGACGACTCTGCATCACTCATCGGCATGATTGTGTCAATGACATTAATAAATGGGCCCAGGAATACTTCCAGAAAGCACAGTCGGTAAACACAATCCGCCGTGCCATCTGCAGATGCCAGCTAAAGCTCTATCATGCAAAAAGGAAGCCATATCTGAACATGGTCCAGAAGCGCCGTCGTGTCCTGTGGGCCAAGACTCATGTGAAATGGACTGTTTCAAAGTGGGAAAGTGTTCTATGGTCAGACGAGTCCAAATGTGACATTCTTGTTGGTAATGAAGGGCGCCGTGTCCTCCGGGCTAAAGAGGAGGGAGACCTTCCAGCGTGTTATCAGCGTTCAGTTCAAAAGCCAGCATCTCTGATGGTATGGGGGTGCATAAGTGCATACGGTATGGGCAGCTTGCATGTTTTGGAAGGAACTATGAATGCTGAAAGGTATATAAAGGTTTTAGAGCAACACATGCTCCCCTCCAGAGGACGTCTGTTTCAGGGAAGGCTTTGTGTATTTCAGCAGGACAATGCAAAACCACATACTGCAGCTATTACAAGCACATGGCTTCGTCGGAGAAGAGCCCGGGTGCTGAATTGGCCTGTCTGCAGTCCAGATCTTTCACCTATAGAGAACATACAGTAATATACAGGCCAACAGAGCATGCAGATAATTATCTGTGACACCCATGGTGCACTGTGAGCAGGTATACAGTCCCGCAGAGCATGCAGATAATTATCTGTGACACCCATTGTACACTGTGAGCAGGTATACAGGCCAACAGAGCATGCAGATAATTATCTGTGACACCCATGGTGCACTGTGAGCAGGTATACAGGCCCACAGAGCATGCAGATAATTATCTGTGACACCCATTGTACACTGTGAGCAGGTATCAGTACTGACTACTTTTTATATTGAGTCACATGTTTTATGTGAATTACTTTGTACTGAACTGAAGGCCAGTATTTGTCACTGTGAATATGTTGTTGCAGACGTCCATCCAGAAATCAGAGCTGGGGGAAAAGATAAGGTCCTTATTCCAATTAATTTTTGGTACAAATATCAATGTGTCTGTCGCAGATGGAGGATTATATATTCTAGAGGTTTCTTTTTATTTTTAAGTTGCAGAATGTTGTCTCATCTGAGGAGGATTCAGTGTATTATGTGTGAGGTTCATTTTGGTTTTGATGCTGGATTCAGTTAGTAAATATTAGAAAAATTGCTTATTCTCAACTCGTATTTATGGATTAAGTCTTTGAATGTCATGAAATGACTGTTACTGAAAAGGAGGTGGAGATGTGTAATCCCTTTCTGTCCCCGTGAGTGATAGTGAATGGTGATATTGTGAAGTAGGAAGTCCAGATCATTCCAGATTGGCGTGTATTTACAGGGTCTGAGAGTACAGTTAGTGATTTTAATGACTTTCCACTGGGCTGTCAGTGCTGTGGAAATGGCAGCACTGTGTTGTTAAAGCAGTTTTGTTTCTTTAATGATATTTTGAGTAAGTCTGCATGTCTGAGATTTTTACAGTACAGCTGCTCCTGCTGTAACCATGAGCTGCTGTTACTGCTGTAGTGTGACCATTCAGTTAAGTCTTGCAGTTGATTTGCTAAGTAATAATTAAGAAAAATGAGCTTGTAATCCAACTTGAGATTTACTTTTCTGTAATGTGGAATGTTTGATTTTGAGTTTTTGTTTTTCCAGCAAAAATGTGACATTAATGAGTTTGAAAGAATTTTTCTGAATTTATTCTGGACGAGTAATTTTATTTTTATTGATTGAAGTGGGAGACTCATCTATTGTTTTGAATAAGGGGGTGTAGTTGAGAGTAACCAAGTCAGACAGCCTGTGGGAGATGTAGATACCCAAGTACCGGATATTTCCAGTGTGAAATGGACCATCCTGATCGGCTGAATCCCAGGCATCTTCAGACAGTGAGAATATTATGGGTTTTTTTCCAGTTTATTGTGTAGTTTGATAGATTTGAAAAGGTATTAATAAAATTAAAATTTCATATTTTGAGGGTTTCATAAAAACAGCAAGATATCATCTGCATAGAGATTAATTTTGTGTTGTTATTGGTATGAATTCCATTTATTTCACTGTTCTGTCGTATTGCTGCCACAATTGTTTCTATGAAGATGGCAAACAATGAAGGAGAGAGTGGGCATGCAGGCCGTCTTCCCCGTCGGAGTGTGAATGCAGGTGATGTCATCCCATCTGTGACACTGTAGCTTTGGCTGAGGTGTACAGTATTTTAACCCAGTGGGTGAACGACTCTCCGAAGCCAAATCTATGCAACGTATTAAAGAGGAATGTCAAACTGACTGTCAGATGCCGTTTCTGCATCTAATGATGTAATCATGGTTTTAGTATGGGTATGCTGAGCAGTCTAGACTAAATTAAATAATCTATAGATGTTGTCCGAGGCATGTCTGGTCTTGATGAAATCTGTCTGATCAGGATGGATTATAGTAGGAATGACTGTCTGTAACTGAGTGGCGAGAGCTTTTGTAATGATTTTCAAGTTATTCATTAATGAGAGTGCCGGGTAACTGGAGGGTTGTGTTGGGTCTTTATCAGGTCTCAATAACACTGTAATGGCCGGTAACTGGAGGGCTGTGTTTGGTCTTTATCAGGTTTCAATAACACTGTAATGGCCTATAGATTTCTGCAGGGTAACCATCCGGTCTGGCGATTGGTTGTTAGGCATTTGGTTGAGGACATTATGGAGTTCTTCTGATGTTAATGGTGCATCAAGCAGAGGTGGAGATTTCAGGTCCAGGGAGTACAAATCCAGACCAAGATTTTGTTTCAACAAACCAGTTGAGTCTCTGTGACTGTGACTCTTTATATTCATCTGGTTGGTTGAAACAAAATCTTGGTCTGGATTTGTACTCTCTGGACCTGAAATCTCCACCTCTGGCATCAAGGGCATCTGCTGTTTCATTGGTTAATATGGGTAAGTCTAGATTATTTTTAAATGATTCTATATCAACTGGATCTGGTTCTGAGAAGTATAGGTTCTTATAAAATGTTCAAAAGATGTTAATTTTGTGTGATTATTGAAATATTTATTAGAGGAATCACTTTTGCTTAAAAGTAATGCTTGTAATGGTCAGGTGATCTTATTTATTGTGGATTTTTTTTCCATGTTTCTGCAGACTGTCAGGCTGTAGAGTCACAGAAGAAGGCTGTTCTTCCCTGGCTTCAGCTCTGAGATCAAACCCCTCACACCTGAGAGAGCTGGACCTGAGCTACAATCACCCAGGAGACTCAGGAGTGAAGCTGCTTTCTGCTGTACTGGAGGATCCCAGCTGTAAACTGGAGAAGCTGCAGTGAGTACAGAGTGTTTGTCTGACACGCTACAGATACTTATGCATGTATGTGAAGAAGAGGCACCAATAAATAAATGCATACAGTAGTACTATATCATTCTGCTTCTCCTGTAGTGTGGATTACGGTGGAGAGTGCAGGACCAGAGCAGGCTTACAGAAATGTAAGTGTCTTTGCATGTTTTTATTAATAATACCATGAATACTACTGTATGTTATGGTTGTATTCACACAATTGTTGTGATAAGTGGCTTTTTGCACTGTGTGTAGATGGATTTCCATGTTTGTGTTTAGGTGAGTTTCATGTCATTTTAGACAAACATCCAAACGCGAAAAAAAAAATCAAAATCATCACCAAAACACTATCAATTAATTTAATCGGTTTTTAAAATATTTTTTGCAAATGCTTTATAGCTGCTTGTATTATCTTCGTGTTTGTGTGGGAGTGTAGGATGGTTAAATATATTCTGAATTAGTTATACATATTTAATTTCACAAAAAAAGAATCCTTTGCATTTGTTCTTTTTGCGGATGCCGTGAGTGTATGTGTTTTCTGTGAGAGATTCGTTAGTATTGTCCTAAGGAGGCACCTGTAGGCAGTGAGACCGGACTCTCTCCTCAAGTGCAAAATGTGAATTTGCATTTTTACAGGGTGGTTCTGGAACATTCCTTAAAATTCATGAGAGAATATTACTGATTGGTCACTGAATCCCTTAAACCAGGGGAGCCCAAATCCAGTCCTGGAGGGCCAGAGTCCTGCACATTTTTGGGTTTCCCCTCATTTAACACACCTGATTCATCTCCTTGTGCTAATAACCACACAGCTCTTGAGCTGAATTATTTATGGTGGAACAGGGAAAGAACTTTGCTACACAGGGCACCGGCCCCCCAGGACTGGATTTGGACACCCCTGCCTTAGGTAGAAGAAACAGGCAGCACAAGTCGATGTTAACTGGCCAATGAGGTAGTGCCCCTCTCATAAATATTAATCAGCCAGCCAATCGTGTAGGGCTTCACTCGTGAATATTAAAAAGTTCTCCTGATCCACGGTGCTAAAAGAAATTAGCGCCCGGGACACACTGGATGTGCGGCGGAAAATATGAAATTTCATTTCGGCGCCCATGTTAACAGATTACAGCGGCCGCGTGCGTGCGCGAGATGCGGGGCTCACGCCTCGCGGTAGCGGCGCAGCATCTACAGTCACGCGCGCGGTAAGCGGTTCTCTATGGAAGCGTATTGCATTCATCTTTGAAAAATTAATTATGTTTTTCCGAAATAATGAGATAATAATCCCGTTTTTCAGAGCAATATTTTTCTGAATTAATGAAAACCTTCCTGTTTTTTATGATGCGCGCACGATCTGTGCCGAAATCATCGTTTATATCAGAATCCAGATCCAAATGTTTATTAAATATCACTTTAAACGTGTAATAATATTACTTAAATATTCTGTTATTGATGGCCATTTTCGAGCCGGATGCGCCGGAATTAGCGGTTAGAAGGAAAGACACTGACTTTAGTATTTATCTCTGGTGCCGTTTTGTGGTAAATATGCTTGTGATGAATATGTCTGATGAATGTCGCTGCTTTGTCATTTTTTAATTAAATTAATTGAGCTGTTAGTTTAGTTCGCGCCCCATTTTGGCGGCTCTTCCCGCCGCCGTCGCGTGCCCACTTTATGTTTCATAAACTTCAGTTTCCGCTTCGTTAGGGGAAGCTGTGCTGTTTTTATATCGTACAGAAACATAAAGTACAGGCGGCCTGATGGGATTAATAATTCTTCCTCCTGCCTACAGACTCCTGCCAGCTGACGCTGGACCCCAACACAGCAAACAGACTCCTGTCTCTGTCAGGGGGGAACAGGAAGGTGACATGGGGGGCAGAGCAGCCATATCCTGATCATCCAGAGAGATTTGACTGCTGCCTCCAAGTTCTGTGCAGAGAGAGTCTGACTGGCCGCTGTTACTGGGAGGCTGAGTGGGATGGAGATGGAGCTGAGATAGGAGTGACTTATAAAGGGATCGGGAGGAAAGGACTGAGGGGCTGTGGGCTTGGATACAATGACAAGTCATGGAGTCTGTGCTGTAATACTGACAGTTACTCTGTCTGTCACAATAATAAACAGACTCTCATACCCATACGGCCCTCAGGCCCCCGCAGAGTAGGAGTGTATCTGGACTGGGGGGCTGGTGCTCTGTCCTTCTACAGAGTCTCCTCTGATGGACTGACCCCCCTGCACAGATTCACCTCCTCATTCACTGAGTCCCTCTATCCAGGGTTTCGGGTTTATAGAAACTCCTCAGTGTCACTGTGACGTGTTGCTGGTTCTCCTGCAAAAAGGTAAAATCTCTGCTTTTTAACCTTTATAATCCTTTTTACTCTGAAATGTACAGAACTGTGCAAAAGTCTTAGGCAGACAAAGAAAATGATGTTTAGATTATCCTCCTGTTGGTGTAAAACTATGATATGATGCCTGTCAAAGTGTGTCAGCTTCACCATTTCAGAACCTCTGCTAAAATCATCCCAGTATTTGCAGCGACCGTCCAGTGCAGCCATGCATTTTTTGACTTGGCCACTAGCAGACCTCATACAGCTGGTCAATCTGTCACTGACTTTTTAAACCAATATATTTAATTATTTAATTGGGCTGTTGGTGAAATTTAACAAAATCATGGAACGGCTGAGGTGCCCCTGAGGAGAAGTTTGGGAACTGAAGCGGTGTTCATCTAGCCATCCAACTAGATATCAGTAACTTTTTAGAAGACAGAAGAAATTATTACTAGTTTTTATTGTGTTACTTTTAATTTGCACACATTCTAATATTAAATTGTGTTTTTTGTTCTAAGCCAAAGTACACTTGTTACCCAGATAAACAGCTTTAAACATTTCTTTGGACGGCCTAAGACTTTTGTATGTTTGACAAAAAATAAATGACTGTCTTCAGTGAGCTGAATAACATGAAAAATATAGTTTAATAGTTTTTTTCTTTAACTAAAATGTAATTAAATGTAATGCTGATTCGGGGGGGGGGGGGGTATCCCCTTCTCCTGTATATGTACATTTTATATATTATATATTTATGTCCTTTTACAGTATTTCCTCCCTGTACAGTGACAATAAAGGCTTTCTGTTCTGTCCTATTAATGTCCTGCTTCAGCGTCACCCAAAGCATAACTGAGTAACATAATGAAACCACAGTCTGCTGGATTAAGTTAAATTCACTGTATTACTGCAGCTGAACATAACTGACACAATGACTGTCAATCAGTGTATGAAATAATCATTTAACTAGAGACATAACAGACTGAAAAAAACTGGAAAATATAATTATGTCCTGGTTCAGTGGATTAAAGTAAATAAAATTATTATTAATATATTTAAATAAAGAAATTTGATTTGTTAAATAATTAACACCCTTGCCACCCCCACCCCCCAGTAATAGGTCTGGTTGCTCCCCCGTTGGACAGAACAGGCGGGTGCCCAGGCAGCCTTGCCACCCCCCCCCACCCCACTGTAAAAGGTCTGATTACTCCCCCGTATGATAGAAGGGGCAGGTGCCCAGAGACCCTTGCCAGCCCAACCCCACTGAAAAAGGTCTGGTTGCTCCCCCGTCGGACAGAATGGGCAGATGACCAGGCAGCCTTGCCACCCCCACCCCACTGTAAAAGGTCTGATTACTCCCCCGTAGGATAGAAGAGGCAGGTGCCCAGGCAGCCTTGCCACCCACACCCCACTGTGAAAGGTCTGGTTATGCCCTCATCAGACAGAACAGGCAGGTGCCCAGGATCCCATACCCCCCCCCCCCCCCCCCACTACAATGTAAAAGATCTTGGCACTCCTCCATAGGACAGAAGGGGCAGGTGCCCAGGCACCCTTGCCACCCCCACCCCACTGTAAAAGGTCTGGTTACTCCCCCATAGGACAGAAGGGGCAGGTGTCCAGGCACCCTTGCCACCCCCACCCCACTGTAAAAGGTCTGGTTACTCCCCCATAGGACAGAAGGGGCAGGTGTCCAGGCACCCTTGCCACCCCCACCCCACTGTAAAAGGTCTGGTTGCTCCCCTGTCGGACAGAATATGCAGGTACCCAGGCACCCTTGCCACCCCCACCCCACCTTAAAAGGTCTGGCTATGCCCCCGTCAGACAGAATGGGCAGATGCCCAGGCAGCCTTTCCACCCCCACCCCACTTTAAAAGGTCTGGTAATGCCCCCGTCGGACAGAAGGCGCAGATGCCCAGGCAGCCTTGCCACCCCCAAACCACTGTAAAAGGTCTGGTTATGCCCCCGTCAGACAGAATGGGTAGGTGCCCAGGCACCCTTGCCACCCCCACCCCACTGTAAAAGGTCTGGTTGCTCCCCTGTCGGATAGAATAGGCAGGTGCCCAGGCACCCTTGCCACCCCCACCCCACTGTAAAAGGTCTGGTTGCTCCCCTGTCGGATAGAATAGGCAGGTGCCCAGGCACCCTTGCCACCCCCACCCCACTTTAAAAGGTCTGGTTGCTCCCCTGTCGGATAGAATAGGCAGATGCCCAGGCAGCCTTGCCACCCCCAAACCACTGTAAAAGGTCTGGTTATGCCCCCGTCAGACAGAGCGGGCAGGTGCCCAGGCACCCTTGCCACCCCCACCCCACTGTAAAAGGTCTGGTTGCTCCCCTGTCGGATAGAATAGGCAGGTGCCCAGGCACCCTTGCCACCCCCACCCCACTGAAAAAGGTCTGGTTACTCCCCCCTCAGACAGAGCGGGCAGGTGCCCAGGCACCCTTGCCACCCCCACCCCACTGTTAAAGGTCTGGTTGCTCCCCTGTCGGACAGAATATGCAGGTGCCCAGGCACCCTTGCCACCCCCACCCCACTGAAAAAGGTCTGGTTACTCCCCCCTCAGACAGAACGGACAGGTGCCCAGGCACCCTTGCCACCCCCACCCCACTGTTAAAGGTCTGGTTGCTCCCCTGTCGGACAGAACAGGAAGGTGCCCAGGCACCCTTGCCACCCCCACCCCACTGAAAAAGGTCTGGTTGCTCCCCCATCGGACAGAACGGGCAGGTGCCCAGGCACCCTTGCCACCCCCACCCCACTGTAAAAGGTCTGGTTATGCCCCCGTCAGACAGAACGGGCAGGTGCCCAGGCACCCTTCCCACCCCCACCCCAATGTAAAAGGTCTGGTTATGCCCCCCTCAGACAGGACGGGCTGGTGCCCAGGCACCCTTGTTACCCCAACACCACTGTAAAAGGTCTGGTAATGCCCCCGTTGGACGGAACGGGCAGGAGCCCAGGAATTTTTCCACCCCCACCCCACTGTAAAAGGTCTGGTTGCTCCCCTGTCGGACAGAATATGCAGGTGCCCTGGCACCCTTGCCACCCCCACCCCACTGAAAAAAGGCTGGTTATACCCTGTCAGACAGAAAAGGCATGTGCCCAAACATTCTTGCCACCCCCTCCCCACTGTAAATGGTCTGGTTATGCCCCCGTCAGACAGAACGGACAGGTGCCCAGGCACCCTTGCCAACCGCTCCCCACTGTGTAAGGTCTGGTTATGCCCCCGTCAGACAGAACGGGCAGGTGCCCAGGCACCCTTGCCAACCGCTCCCCACTGTGTAAGGTCTGACTACTCCCCCGTAGGACAGAAGGGGCAGGTGCCCAGGCAGCCTTGCCACCCCCACCCCACTGGAAAAGGTCTGGTTACTCCCCCCTTAGACAGAACGGGCAGGTGCACAGGCAGCCTTCCCACCCCCACCCCACTGGAAAAGGTCTGGTTACTCCCCCGTCAGACAGAATGGGCAAGTGCCTAGGCAGCCTTGACACCCCCACCCCAATGTAAAAGGTCTGGTTATGCCCCCGTCGGACAGAACGGGCAGGTGCCCAGGCAGCCTTGCCACCCCCACCCCACTGTAAAAGGTCTGGTTTTGCCCCCGTCAGGCAGATGGGACAGGGGCCCAGGCAGCCTTACCCCCCCACTCCACTGAAAAGGGTATGGTTGCTCCCCTGTCGGACAAAACAACAAGGTGCCCAGGCAGCCTTGCCACCCCCACCCCACTGAAAAAGGTCTGGTTACTCCCCCCTCAGACAGAACGGACAGGTGTCCAGGCACCCTTGCCACCCCCACCCCAATGTAAAAGGTCTGGTTTTGCCCCCGTCAGACAGGACGGACAGGTGCCCAGGCACCCTTGCCACCCCCAGCCCACTGTATGTCTGGATGCTCCTCCTTCAGACAGAGGGGGCACATGCCCATGCACCCTTACTCCTCTGCCCCCACTTATCTGTCTGACTCAGATAAATTGATACATAGATAGAACCCCTCCCCCGCTGGCAAAAGCCACTAAGTTTTTCTGCATGCATTATCATTAATAATAGACGTGTAAAAATATACACAGACATCCATTGACAATCCACCATTGGATTCATTTGCTTTTGCAGATTAACATTCTATAAAATGACTGTAGTCAGTTATAATGTCTCTCTATCAAACTGCTGTCATATTTCTTACATCCACTGGTCACGTCAATTCACAGAAAAGCGATCATTCCGGAAACAATGTGTACTTTTCATGGACGCCACTAGGGGGAGAAAAAACACAGATTACTAAATAAAATAGGATCAGAATTAAATTATAAGAAAGCGGATCTATGCGCGATATGAAATACCATGATTACTCCATTTTAACGGGACATTTCTTTTTATGCAAGTTTGTAACTAGCAGTCATTTGCATTCTTTCATAATAATAAAAAAAATAATAATATTATGAGCCATAAATCATCCATATATTTTACAGGAACAGACATCGCGCCGCTGAAGTTCAGCACTTTCCCGTTTTAGATGAACGTGATGTTGCCGTTTCCTGCTGGCGACCTTTAAAAATCCATGACAGCTGCGGTACGATGCAGCGTGTGCAGCGGTCATATTTACGGACAAAATCAAGCTGCTGACTAAGACTTAGTTTGTGGTTAATTAATACAAAAGTAACAGCATAATACTACATTATTTGTGCTTATAAAGTGTTACCGATGAGAGAACACTTTGAAAATCAGTAAATAACATTTTATCTTGACTGTAAATCAGACCTAGACGTGTTTGAGTAGATTACCAGGTTTCCTCTGGTTATTGCACTTACCGCACACAATATGAAGAAAATTTTAGTGAACCGAAATCTCCATGCAATGAATTAGCATCCTGTGAGTATCAAGTGCTGCACGCCATACATTAGCAATGGGCATCAGATCACTGTATTCAACAGGGTGAGGGGTTATTCAGGAAGGACAAGTGTATTATTATAAAACAGATTGATAAATCAGCTTGTTTAAGCAGTTATTACTGTATGAATTGTTCAATAATCCAACATACTTTCCCAGCTGGCAGCTTTCAAAGAGGATTGACCTCATTGTTTTTGCAAAACTTGACATTTATGAAGGCCTCTATACCTTAACAAGCTTACGATTAAATGCAGCATGGCCCTTCCTGTCTGGATGTCTGGAGGTGATTTTCTGTACTGAGTTAGATGAAATGCATGAATCCATTTCCAAAAGCTGTTTATCTGGGTCCCCGCGATGGGGCCCCTTGGATATGGTGCCAGTATCTCACAGGCCTTGGACACCGAATCACTCAGGCATTTTTGAGTCGCATCTTTATTTAACCTGATCTTTATTTTTTGTCTGGCAAATTTAACACAAACCAGTGTGTGGCCTGAATGACACACTAATGAAAGCTAATTCAGTGGCAGGAAAAGGTTTCCCGCTTATTTACATATATGTCAGAGGTTCACAGGGCTGCCAGCTTTGGTCTCCTGGCTGCTGTGACATTTTCAATTCGAGACAAATCTGCACACGCATTTACATGTATGTAAAAGTTTTATTACCTTGTAAATAGTCTGTAGGGTTTGCAAGCTACCCAAATGCCTTTGATGTAACTAATTATAAATTTATAATAGAATAATATAGATTTGCCTATCCCAGGAACAACAGGCGCAGGCGGGAACCAACCCTGTGCGGGAACCAACCCTGGGCGGGAACCAACCCCGGGGGGAACCAACCCTCGGCAGGAACCAACCCTGGCCGGGAACCAACCCTGGCTGGGAACCAACACACCGCAGGGAGCACACACTCACACAGCCACACTCACACAAGTTCAGGGCCAATTCAGAGACACCGATCAGCCAACCCTGCACGCCTTTGGACTGTGGGAGGAGACCGGAGCAGCACTGAAACACCTCGCTCCAAACGGGCTTCAGTGCAGGTAATATATTAAGGCAGTGTTATGGCGGGGCGTCTGTGATGGGGGGTGAGAGGTGGTGTTCAGGCTTAATCCAAAGTAGATTAGTGGGTCTCATTAGGAACAGCGACGACTTGCCCTGTAGAGAGAAGGTGAAGAGACTGGTGGGATGGTGCAGTGACAACAGCCTGATCCTGAATGTGGAGAAGACCAGGGAGATGATCATGGACTTCAGGAGGAAACAGCCCAGTCATTCAGCACTCGTCACTGACAACAGTGCTGTGGAGGTGGTCAGCAGCGTCAGATTCCTGAGGGTGCAGATAACTGACAATCTGGACTGGTCACCAAACACAACATCACCGGTTAAACGGGCTCAGCAGCGTTTGCACTTCCTGCGCCGGATGAAGAGAGCTTTCCTCTCCCATCCTCAGCACCTTCTACCGAGGCACCATAGAGAGCGTGCTGACCAGCTGTATCTCCATCTGGTTTGGCAGCTCGAAAGCCTAAGACAGGAAATGGCTGCAGAGAGTGGTGAGGCCTGCAGAGAGGATCATCGGGACTTCTCTTCCATCCATCCAGGACATTGCGCACAAACACTGTCTCAGCAGAGCCTGTGACATCATCAGAGACTCCGCCCACCCCCACCACGGACTGTTCGCCCTGCTGCCCTCTGGGAAGAGGCTTTGCAGCATCAGGACCAGGACAATCAGATTCTGTAATAGATTAATTACTCAAGCTTTACACTCCTGAACTCTCAATACCTCATGGCAGCCCCCCCCCCCCCACACACACACACACACTCCGCCTCTCTCCATCCATCCACACGTCACTTTCAAGAATTGCTTTTTTTTTAATTGTCTACTGCAATATGTCTGAAACGGCGATGTACACTGGTGTTTGCTGCTATAGTGCTGTTAATATATTTTTATGGATATTCTATGTTAATTCCACTTTATATTTTTTTTATACACTCTACTGGGCCGATGATGAGTCAATGCAATGTAATTTTGCTCTGATGTGCACTAACCAGTGTATGTTCTGAATGACAATGAAGTAGCTATTCTATTCTATTCTATTCTATTCTATTCTATTCTATTCTATGTCTGGATAAGTATGGGCTGGAATACAGAGAGAAGCTGGTGGCCAAAGCAGTGAAGGTCATGAGTTGCAGATGCTCTGGGGTCCAAACAGGAGTTAGAGAGGTTGCCAGATATGCATTTTATGTTCACTGCAGCCCACACTGTTTGCATCTTGTCATTGTTGACTATGTGAAAAATGTCCCTGTAGCTGCATGTTTTCTTCTCTTTGCTGGAAAGACTGTATGTGTTCATGTCAGGCTCATATGTTCACAAGACATGGCTGGATGTACAGAAAGAAATGTTCAGTGGGGCCCAGGGGAACTGCAAAGGCTCAGTGAGACTAGATGGGCCTGCTGTCGTGCTGCGTGTAGAAACCTTACAGAGAGGCTGAGTGCTGGACTAAGGCTGCCAGGTGAGATTTTAGATGATGCCGAATCCCCAGAGAGCTGCAGAAGCCAGAGGACTGCAGTCTCAGATTGACTTGAGTTTTGTAGGGCTCCTTGTAGTGTTCAGAAAGGTGCTCGGTCAAGCAGAGTTTCTGCCAGACGTGCTGCAGTCACCTAAGGCTGATCTTCGCAAAGCAGCCGACCTGACTGACACCCTCAGACAGACCTTTGGAGAACATAGCAAAGAGGACAGCTTTACTGAGCTGTGGGTACAGTGACTGAAACATGCAGTGATTGCCACATTCCTGCCACTGTCAAACCAAAAAGAACCAAACACACCTCAAGCAGACCACATGATCGTCTTGTCACATCTACACCTGGACAGCAAAGACATGCTAACAGCAAAGACGCCTTCAGAAAAGGAGCATTTATTTCCGCCATGGAGTCCATGATGAGGGAGATGGACAGGTGCTTCTCAAACTCCAGCTGTAACATAATGAGCGGCATACAAGCACTAAGCCATCAGACAACGACTCTTAAAGGAGGAGCTGCTTTTGTTAGTGGCTCAGGCAGGTGGCTCTGATCTGCAAGGCTTGGAAAGTGAGATACAGCAGATATAAAGACTGGAAAGAAACAGAGCAGATAGTAAAGTGAAGCCATGCAGTCTGACAGAGTCAGTGAGGATCCTGGCTCCTTTAGGGACGTCTTCTTTGGACTTTATCCTCTGTGTCAGATTGCTGTTGTTTTGCCAGTGAGGACTGCAGGGTGTGAGTGCAGCTTTTCAGCGTTGAAATTTGTAAAAAATCACCAGCGATCAGCCATGGCAGATGAGCGTCTGTGGAATCTAGCTGATCTCAGCACTGAGAACCTGCCTGCAAAAGCACTTAATGTAGATGTTTATGAAATGTTCTGCTGCTCAGCACAACAACCGTCGCCTTAAGGCGTCTTAAGAAAAATGTGGTCACTGTAAAAGTTAGTGCACCACCTTTTACACGGTGGAGACTGAATACATCATTACTAACGGACTCAGAGTCTCTAGAAGTTATTAAAAAAGATTGGACAACATTTATTGAAAAAAATGACCTGCCTGGTATCTCTGCTTACAGACTCTGGGAGACGTCAAAGGCTGTAACTGGAGGTAGAATAATTTCATATTCAGCACACAAAAGGAAAAAGGGAAAAGCTCTCGAGACAGAACTAGAACAGAAAATTAAAACTCTGGAATCAGCACATGTTTCCTCCCAAGAAAAACATTGAGCTGAGAAAATGTGAAATGGAATTGCAAGAATTAAGAGACAAAAAAACTCTTTCTGTCACAGGTATGTGCTCCATGACATAATCGATATGGACTCCACACTCTCCCTTTCCAGTGTGTCACTCTCCCTTTCCAGTGTGTCACTCTCCCTTTCCAGTGTGTCACACTCCCTTCCCAGTGTGTCACTCTCCTTTGTGTTTTCGGATCCGAGTGGAGCTTGTGGTTACACACCAGCTGCCACCTGTTGTTTTCCTGTAACATGAATGATTCTTTATTTTAATCTTTTCATCCTCAGTCTGAGTCTGAGTTCCTCGAGGAAAGTCATCAAGTGGTCAAGAACCTATCAAGGAGATCAGGAGCTTGTGGTCTGTATGCACCGTGACGTCCAATCCCAAGAGACATATGATCATTCACTTACAGGCCCGTGTCACATCAAGGGCCTCTTTTTTGATCAGTGCGTATCGGGTTTCACTGGGAGTCAGACTCCTACACAGACATGTACATCACTGGTCTGTATTCTCCATCTGGCTGCCTCTGCATTAGCCCTCCTCCAAGGCTGTATGACGATGCATCTGCTGACACAGGAGTTTCTCTTTTTTGATCAGTGCGTATCGGGTTTCACTGGGAGTCAGACTCCTACACAGACATGTACATCACTGGTCTGTATTCTCCATCTGGCTGGGGGCAGGCAGGGAGAAAACCTGCCAATGTAGTTCACCATCCCCACGATGCGTCTCACTCCTTCAGTACTCTGAGGTTTGAGCATGTTGATAATGGCTTTAATGTTGTCGGGATTCACCCCAGTCCCTGTTACGCTTATTTTATGTCCCAGGAACTTCACTCATTCACTCTGACCTCACAGTGTTCATTTAGAGTGAGGTCTGCATTCTCAAACTTCTGGGGAACTTTGCATATATTTGCCAATTACCAAAATGTCATCAGTATAGCACATTGTTCTAGGTGAGCCTGAAACAATCCGAGAGATTCTCAGCTGGAAGTGCTCGAGTGCCGAGGAGATCCCGAAAGGCAGTCTGTTAAAACAGTACCTGCTGAAGGAGTGTAATGAAGGTCATCAAGGGCTGGGAGTCTTTATATGAGGGTATCTGCCAGAATCCCGATCAGGCATCCCGTTTGGAGATCGCTACTGCCCCGTCCAGTTTGGCAAGTGTGTCATCCACAGCTGGGAGTATGTGCCTCTTTCAGCAGACACTTCCATTGAGTCTTGTTAGGTCCACACAGATCCTAATATGAGGCAGAGTGGGCTAAGCCTCGGAAGATCGGAAGGTTGCTCGATCCAGCCTGGCTTTGGCAGAACAGCCACATGTCTCTGGGCCCTTGAGCAGAGCCCTTAACTCCCAGCTCCATAGGTGCCACTGCAGGTGGCTGCCCTTTGCTGCCAAGCTGACTCTCACCTCCATGTGTACAGAGCTCCATGTCCAGGGGCTGACAGTGCATATGGTGATGCCACCTCAGCTAACTCTGTCTTATAATACAACTTCCTGCTGATTCACCTGCCTGTTGATTTCGGCTGTTAAAATTTGCTCTCACATATATTATAATGTGTTTAATAATAAAATACTCAGCCAGGGCTTTTGGTTTTGGATACGTCCATTTCTTTCCACTCAGGCTACCCAGATACTCGTCCAGTCCCTCGTCATCTCACGCCTGGACTACTGCAACTCGCTTCTAGCGGGTTTACCACTGCGTGCCATCTGTCCCCTCCAACTGCTTCAGAATGCAGCTGCTCGACTTGTTTTCAACCTTCCAAAGTTCCCACACCATTCCTTTGCTGCGCTCTCTCCACTGGCTTCCTGTAGCTGCCCGCATCAAATTTAAAACACTGATGCTCACATACAAAGCCAAACATGGTCTGGCACCATCCTACCTAAAAGACCTCATCACACCCCGTACTGCACCCCCATCTCTCCGATCCTCCAGCACTGTTAGACTGGTCCCACCACCCCTCAAGGCACAAGGACGACACACATCTCGGCTCTTCTCTGTCCTGGCGCCTAGTTGGTGGAATGAACTCCCCCTTGATGTCCGAACAGCAGAAACCTTGGCTGTCTTCAAGCGACAACTCAAAGCTTTCCTTTTTCAGAAATACCTGAAGTAGTACTCTGTATTCTTACTCAGCTCTTTTCCGTGTGTGTGTATGTGTACAAAAAAAATTAATTATTGTTGCACTTTCTCAACAGTGTTCAGATAGATGGTATTCATAGCCTGGGTCCTTATTGAGCTAGTATCGGAAAAATTCATCGCAGCGTCTTAAAGCACTTATGTAAGTCGCTCTGGCTAAGGGCGTCTGCCAAATACTGTAAATGTAAATGTAAATGTCTCTGCAAACTATTTCAGTTCTTCAGACAAAACCAGCATGTCATTGCTTTTCTCCCCAGTCATGTACAGCAGCGAGTTGAATGGTCTTCCTCAGTCTTTTCAGATATTCCTGAAGCTCCTCAAAGTCACTCAGAGCATCGTAGGAACTAAGTCCAGCTGCTTGGCCTGTCAAAATTGAAGCTTCCTAGAGGTTCTACTGAAAATATCTGCTCCACCTCTCATGTTATTTTCTTTGCTCCCCCTCTTGGAAACGCATCTGTAAGCTGGCCAGCTCCCTCACTTACTGTAGCAGGCCCTAGTATTGCCAGATCCTCTGTATTTCCTCTGACCTTCAAACTAATGTTGGTTTTCTACTCACGGGCTCCTGCTGCCGATCTTCTGACCCCATGTATAATATTCTGCTGTGAATCTTAGAATTTCCAACAGACCACTACCACAGATGCATTCAGGCTCAGCCTTTTACTTCTGTATCCTCTCCTTTTCCTGTATCTCCCCTTACCCAATGCTTTAGTGCCCCCTAGTGTCCTGACATGGTTCTGTTATAACACTTGGTGGTGGTTATAATCAAACCCAACCCCCCGGCCGGCAACAGAATAATTCAGCCCTGTCATTTTTATGTCTTCTGTAAATATAAAACTTACCAAAGAATAGTGTCAGAATGGCAGGATGCACCTGTGTGTATGCAGACAAGTGTCCATGTTTTATACAGTCGATGGGTCAAAGTATATTCACAGACAAAAGAGGCTCACACTGAAACATAACAGAAAAGAGTTATAACTTTCTGTTTAAATTTCTCAAAGCAAAAGAAAGCTTAATTTATCATTAAATTTTGGAAATATACAGTAATATTCGAAATGTCCCAGACTGTTTAATATATCGATCACTTTAAATTTGTATTTCTGATGCACGTCACACCCAGGGTGAACCCCTGCCCTGTACTGGCTGGGATGGGCCCAGGCTCCCCTGCAACAATGACCCGCATGTGGATGGATGGACACTGTATGTACATTAGTCAGCCACATATGCTGTACGGCTTTGTTTTCCGGACAGTCTGGGCTACTCAGATATGTCATAATTTGATGTGTAAATGCTGACAGTCTTGATATCCTTATCAGGAAAAACTACTTGTGCATATAGATATTTCTCAATTTTTAGTCTCATCTAATATAAAAATTGGGCAATAAAAAGCTTATTTTAGTTTATGGTCCACTGGATAAACACAGACATTACAGACGGTTTTAGAGTCTAATGCTGAATGTTGTTTGCTGTCATTTTTCTGCCTGCATATGCTGTGATTGGTGCAGTGAAATTTGAGAATGTGTTTGTGGTCAGTATCACAGCCTCAGACAACAAACCAACGCTGTAGCGCGTCAATGTGTTTACATGTGGGAGGGGTTCCAGTTACATAATGGGCTCGATCTAATTCAACTGTTTTCAACTGTTTTTATAAACTTTTTTGAATACATAATGCAAAAATATGAAGGAATTATCTTCTTAATAAACAGCATATTGCATTTTTTGAGTGAATTTCCATTCCTTAATTTATAGGCTTATAACGATATAATTAATAAAATTAGGGCAAACATGCCGTTTTTCTTAAAAAGTCCATGAAACATTGAAAATTGTTTTACTCTGTCGTTGGTATGTATAAAAAGTCGCTAATCTGTTTGGAATAAATGTTTGTTTCCAGTAAAATTCTCTGGCTTCTTTTCCGAAAAGTGGCTCTTCTTAATTCGGTTGCCGACCCCTGAGCCAGACTGACATCCACTGAGCTGGACAGAAGCATCTGTCGTGAAATTGCTAAGAGTGGCTGCATGTCTAAGCTTTTCTGTCAGTGTTCAGGTAAACAAACTATGTATAGAAATGAGGTTTTCCTTTGGATAAGCAGACAGATGAAATATCTGTGTTCAGTAATAAAATGAGTTGAATAAGTACCTCTGACTGTCAGTCTCTTTCCCATGCGCTCATACTTTGTGTGGCTCTGCACTGCCATCTGCTGACAGAATAAAGTAGCTGCACCCAAGACATGCTAAAGACCTGCTGGAGAATTTCCACAGTAATATGGCATGTTCATGTTCATTATAACCACATTCACGGTGCCTCCTGCTGACAGGCTTGATTGTAGCACATTGCTATGAGTCTTCAATCAAACTGACACAAATGTATAATATTCATGGTAACTGATATCGTGTTTCTCTCCCAAAGCACCTTCTGAAGTAAGAATTGTGCTTTTGGGAAAAACAGGATCTGGGAAGAGCAGCACAGGAAATGTTATCCTGGGGGAAGAGAACGAGTCAGTGAAGATGGTACTGAAGTGGTTTGGGGAGGAAGCCCTGAAACACACAGGTGTCCTCTTCACACAGGCTGATGAGCTTAAAGAAAACCAAACCACTGAGGAATATGTGAAGGAGAACAAGGATCTGAAGGAACTTGTTGATAAGTGTGGAGGCCGAGTCCATGTCATTCACTCTAAGCACTGGAACAGAAAAGATAAAAATGCTCAGTCTGCAGATCATGGAACAACTACAGCAAGTGATGATAGAGAGGAGAGAAGCTGGGGAATCACAGGCTGTTCAGACACTGGAAGAACTGGCTGTTAGAACAAAGTTCATCACACCTGATCAGGAACCAGGCCAAGGGTCAGGAAGACCTTCAAGCTCTGATGGAAACCTGGATGAATCAGAGTACAGGAGTAACAGCCTTCAGATTAAACAGCTGCTGACAACTATAGAGAACATGGTGGCAAACAATGGCAGCAGTAATTACACAAATAAATCACTCCAGGTCATAGCAGAAATGGAGGTGAAAATGACAAAAGAAGAGATGGAGGAGAGAGGAGAGGAAGCAGGGGAGTCTGAGATCAGGAGAAGAGCAAGAGAGAGAGTGAGCTGGGGCATTAGGGGCAGCAGGAGATGCTGATGCTGGGGCCGTTGGGAATTAGGGGCAGGAGCAGTAGTAGGAATAGTGGGTGTAACTGCGGGGGGTTTGGCTGCAGCAGGAGCCATAGGAGGGGGGGGGGGGGGCTGAAAGAGGCAGAGCTGCAGCCAGAGCAGACAGTGCAGGAGAGACTGCAGACAATGCAGCTGAAGCTGTGGCAGAGATGGCAGGAAAAACTGCGAAAGAAACTGGGGAATTGGGGCAGAGACTGAGAACAGCAAAGGAAACACCTTATAAAACACTGTAGTAGGTCACATGCAGGGAAGCAGCCGCCTGAGTGATAGATGCAAGTAAATAGCTGCTGCATTAATTATATGCAAGGAAAGAGCCGCTTCATTGATTAAGCTGCAGGCAGGCAGGACTGTCTACTGTGACAGAAGTGTGGGGAGCCACACAAAAGCCAGTGAGACCTGGAGAATAAGCTCACAGACAGCTTCAGTAGGACTCTGCTAAGACGGGATGACTCTGCCCAGCATGAATGGGGTCAACTGTGATCAAATGCTGCACGTGAATCGGGGGGTTTAACCGGCATCCTACCCACATATTTTACATACATGGGCTACCGACTGGGGGCATCAAGAATAATTTACTGTAAGAAGCAATGATAATAGAAAATAATGACAAAACATTTCTTCTCAAAGTATTATTAGTTATGTAATTAATGTCATCTAAAGATGAATGTCACTAATATTGTTTTTACAATTCATTAGCATATTTTGTCAAATGAAAATCTATACTTTTCTTCAACACAACGTGCAGCTTCTATCCCAAGCACAATCCACATTATTACTTAAAAGCTTATTGACCCTCTGATTCTGGTATCACTTACTTTTCAGTAATTTCAAGTAAACATTATCTGTGCTGTATTTGTATGATGAAACCAATCCTTGAGTCCAATATAAAATAACTGAAATAAACACACAGTCATGCAAACTTCAGCACTTTGTCTTTCAATAAAAGCTGCAGCATCAAATCCGGCCAGTTCTGATCTGCCTGCCATTTTTGCCTAAAAACAAGTGCTGGTGTTATCAAAAACTGTCATATAGCTATATTCCAGATTTATTACAGCCAATCACATCTCGGAGCTCCGAAGAACCTCCTTCTCCTTACATTTCCCTCCTTCTCACTCTTCCCTCAAATACTGTTACATTTGTCTTTTTTCCACACTCACACCCTATCTTGATCATACTCTGACTGCATGGCATCCATATGCAGGGCAAACTATTTTACAGTCTTATCTTGTATAATATGACATAAACATTGAATTTGATTTTTTTATTTTCACATCCGAACACAACGCACGAACATGAAGGGATGCGTTTGCATTTGCAACCAACCCCTCCGCAAACCCCCCTGCGGAATACTGGCCACGGACCGGGGTGGGAATCCCCAAGCTGGAAGACTGTACTGCGTCATGTTAACATTAGCTAGCTAGTTAGCATGGATACAGAGTGCACCGGACTAAATCTATAAAACATTTGCAGCCATTAACTTATAGGTGGTAGTAACACGGAAATGACTCTTTCTGCGTCAAAATAAGGTAACTCTGTAATTTTGATACTTTATCATTTCCTTTAACTTAACCGTACCTACCTCCCATTCCTCTGTCTCTGCTTATTGACATTTAGGAGAGTGTCAGATATAAATTAACGGTGCGAAATTATCAAAGACAGACACAACAATGAAGAGATGACAAAGACACAGTTTGAAAAGTAAGTATATGTTTTATTGTAAAGCTCTTATCCTATTTTAACTTAGCCTATCTTATGATATTTTAACTTAGCATATCTTATCCTATTTTAACTTATCCTATCTTATCTTATCTTATCCTATCTCTTTTGTACATTAACACTTAAACAGTATCTCTATTATCCCTCCGTCCCCGCCCATAACCCACAAGTCCATCAACAACATCGCTATTATCCCTCTGTCCCCGCCCATAACCCACAAGTCCATCAGGAACAATGTCTCTGCAGTCAGTCCTCCTTCTCCGGCCATATCCCATGAGTCCATGTATTCTTGTCAGGAGTTGCTGTTCCGCCGATCGCTGACGCTGCCCCTGGCCTCTCTCTGGTTGTAGATCGCAGGAGCCGTTGCTGTCCGGACGACGGAGGAACTTCAGCTGGGGCCTCCTCCTCGTCGCTCCTTCTTCCTCCAGCGTGGGTAGCCTGTCCCTCCCGCTCCACGGACGAACCCTCTGGCCCTGGTGATTTTCTTCTCTTCCAGTCTGGACAGCCGATTGTTAAAACAAGGAAAGATTATTGATATAACACATTTTATGCTATAATTAACGTGTTCTAATAAGGTCTCTTAAGCCAGGGCTTTACCTTCGGCATGTCAGGCACCCTCCGTGTCGATCGGGGCTTGTCTGTGTCATCTGTCTTCTTAATGACACCTTCCTTCGTTGTTATTTTTACTTTAATTGTAAGTTTAATTTTAATCTTAACTATGTTTATTTCTTTGTTCTCCATTCTTTAGATGGCAAGACACTTCAAAATGCAACCAGTCGTTAAGATGCTCGAAAGCAGTTTGAGAAGATAAGTACATGTGATTCAAAAGCAATCAAGTTGTTGTCACGGACGCCCATTCGTACCATAACAGACAATGCGATACTATGCAGCTCGTCGGCGACTTTCGGCCGCGTTCGGCTCTGATTCGACTGTAAGCAGATTGCCACTCTGACGTATGTGGCGCGAGACTCGGGCTTTCCGACTCAAACGCTCACAGCAATAAATCTTATGGAGAATCTCCATTAATCCATTTAAAACCTAAAACTGGCTGCATCAGAAGCGTTTCGGCAGTTTGCAAACCATAAAGACTATTTACAAAGTAATGAAACTGTTATATAAATGTGAATACGTGTGTAGGCTTGTCCCGAATTGAAAATCTCATGCCAACAAGCTGACCCAAGTTGGCAACCCTGCGTAAGTCGCCCCCCTTATTTTATATGCAAAAATGATCATATGCAGGGGGCACATAACTGATATGAAAGTACTCATTCGCTGTCTAAAGCGATACGCGTGGTAATGTCTTGTAGCAGCGCAAATGCGTATTTACTTTATGTGCATTCGCGCTGTTATGACAAGAAATCATTGTGTATTTTAGCCTTCATGCCGCGAAAGAATTACAAATTAGCCTAAATGTTAAGATGCACGGTAATTTCTTGTCATAACAGCGTGAATGCACATAAAATAAATACGCATTTCCGCTGCTACAACAAGGAGTTGCCCCGCGTGTACGGGGAATGCGTACTTGCGCACCATGCAGTTATGTGCGCTCCTGATCATATGTATAGTATATTGTACAATAAATGCTATAATATTTAAGTCGTATCGTTTGTTGTTTTTTAATATTTTAATCATCATTTTCTTCTTTCATTCCTGACGACAATTGGGGCAGAGACTGTCATACGCTCTCGGTAACACTCACAACCAGATGTAGCACAACAGTGAAACATTTACAAATGTGACAAAAGGTCTTCTGTGTGTCCATTAATTCATACATAGAGTTTTAATCCCGTTTCACGAAAAGCTGTAGTTATGTTGCCCCTGACAATTCCAAATTTCTATTTGCAGCAAACTGACAAACCGAATAAGCCCAGGACACTGGAAAATACTTGAAAAACATGGTAAAGTGGATTTCAGCATTTTCTGTCGTCACATTTGTATTAGAATTGTAAGAAATGTTTTCGTTAGTGTTATTTTGTATTTTGCAGGATGTTCCTCAACAGATTGGTTCTGTGGACTGTGGCGCGTTCATGTTGATTGTTGTCACGTCACGGATCGGAGAAGCAGGAGCAGGAAGATGGAGAATCTGGAAACCAGCTAGGAACACAGGACAATAGAAGTAGGGACTTAAATGACTGGACGGGGAAAATATATTTTGACGCGGAGTTAAATACATAGAACTAATGAAAACAACTGGAAACAGCGAATGACATGGAGATTCCACACGAGGTTAACGAGGGGGCGTGGCACACGGGAGGATCGGACGAGCGCGCGTGACAATTGTAAGAGAGACCACCTTGAATTGTTGGACGTAACACTTGTGATACAGAGAATGTATTGAAGTGTTTTTCCCCTCCCTTTTATCAGTATACACTGTGCATGGCCTTGGTGTGTCTTGAGTATTACAAAATGCACCATGAACTGTGTATATTATATATCTATATTATATTTTTATTTAGGCCATAATATGTGATCTTGATCTGTGGTTTTTCAGTGAGTTGGAGGGATTTGACAAAAGCATCCTTTTAGAAATGCGTGAGGAAGTAAGTTCTTTTCTTTTTGACAAGTAGTGTATCTGTCAGGTTTGCGACACAACAGAGAAATTAAATATTTTATTTCACTCCTCAGGGTCAAGACTCTGGTCTCCAGCTCACCGCTCTCTCTTACATTTCCATGGCCATTTTGTCCGATAGTATCATTCGATTTTTCTATGCTATAGTTTTTTTATGTTTAATCATTGCACGGTATATAAATTATTATAAATAATATTTATTTTCCTCGTGATGTACGTGTGCCTAAAAGTATTAAATAGAAGTAAAAGTTTCCTCAGTAATGTATTTCATGAACTGATATTTTCCCAACAAAACCCATGTTTGCATTCAAGTCTCTGTCATATTTTCTACATAATATTAGCAACAACCATTATGAAAATTTTGCAGAATATGTACTACAAGCCTCTCCAGTTGCAGCCACACCCATATCCAAACTCACATATAAGGTATATTTGTATATGTGTGTTTCCAAGGTACCAGCATTCCTACAGAACCATGTTACATAATATATCCACATATAGGCAATTTCAGTGTGAGTCCTGATGCATTATGCATACTGCTTTCAAATCTGTCATCAAAGCATTGACTGTAAAAAACATGGAGACCAAAATGTCTCTAAAAGGTGAAAACACTACATGTCAAGCGCCCCCTACTGGCTGGCTGCAGTACTATTATTAGCACCACCCATACCAATGTGTTTCAGTGGTAAGATGCGATTTTCCACATCACTTTCATGTCTTTCCATCTACACAATATCAAAACATTTCTTCTCAATGTATTATTAGTTATGTAATTAATGTCATCTAAAAATGAACATCACTAATATTATTATTACAATTAATTTGAATATTTTGTAAAATGAAAATCTATACTTTTCTTCAACACAACATGCAGCTTCTATCCCAAGCACAATCCACATTATTACTTAAAAGCTTATTGACCCCCTGATCCTGGTATCACTTTTCAGTCATTTCAAGTAAACATCATGTGTGTTGTATTTGTATGAGGAAACCAATCTTATCAACATCAACAACTGAAATAAACACACAATCATTCAAACTTCACCACTTTTTAATTTTGTTTTGTCTTTCATTAAAAGCTGCAACATCAAATCTGGCCAGTTCTGATCTGCCTGCCATTTTTGCCTA